>NW_008338883.1:1656748-1668388 GCF_000622305.1 Nannospalax galili | reverse complement strand
CCCCTTCCCTTCCTTTCCCCTCCTTCCTTTCCTTTCTTCCTTTCAACAAAACAAAACAACACCCCCCCATACATACAAAATCTCATGTTTCCTAGTCTAGCCTAGAATTCACTATGCAACTGAGGAACTCCGATCCTCCTGTCTTCACTTCCTGAGTGCTGGGATTACAGGTGTGCACCACCACTCCCAGTTTATGTGGTGCTGGGGAGCTAATCCATGGCCTCACAAATGCTGGGAAAGCACTTTACCAAATGAGCTACCTCCCAGCTCTCTCTATTTCATTTTGAGACATAGTCTCATGTAGCCCAACTGGTCTTGAACTTCCCATGTAGTCAAGGATGAGTTTCAACTCCTGATCTTTGTCTTCATCTTCCAAGTGCTGGTATTACAGGCGTATACCTCCATGTCCATGTTGGTGAAGATGTTCTACACACACAATTTCTCACTAGGACACAGACATTCTAAATGTAAAATCTTCAGAATAAGGGAAACTCTAAAGGTCTGTTCACCTAGCCAAGTGAAGAAGCCAGAATCCCTGCCCAGTGGCTGAAAATTCTGACTCTGCACTGCAGTGAGAAAATAAACACCTTTTGGAACACACAAAACCTGCATTTAGTTCTCATCCTACTGGGGCCAGTAAACAGATTCATTTGGTGAATGGGTGTAACATACAGGAAGGTGTGACTTCAGTGCCTCTTGAACATGGAAAGGGTCTGAAGGTGGGTATTAGACTACTGCTTACGGCCCTCCAGCATCTGTCTGTGCCTGTTTCTTTTGTTACTGGTATGTAATGAGGCAAGTGCAGACAAAGGTTATGGAAGATTCTATAACAACCTGATAGGGGATTTTATATCTCTTTCACCAAAAACTATTTCTATTTGGAATCTATGTTATTTTTTATAGTAATTCACTTAGCTGCATCTTACTAGCATATCAGTCTGCCAGTGAGGACCAAAAGATTTGTAATAGTCCATAGAGTTTGAAAAGTAGTAAAATGGCCTATGACCAAACCACTCTAAATGCACCCATTCTGGTCTGAATCATAAAATGGATAAAAGAACCAAAACCATCCATTAAAAGATACTGCAAGAATGACAGGATTAAGACCCAGTCTGGGAAAGAATGTATTTTTTTTTAACAAACAATTCAGTTTGTGGACTGGGGATTTAGCTCAGTCATAGAGAGCTCTCTTAGCATTCATGAAGGCCTGGGTTCCATCTCCAGCACTGCATAAACCCAGTGTGGTGGCACAAACCCACATACATATTCATAGCCAGGGGGAGGTGAGGGCAAGAGGATTCTGAGTTCAGGATCAACCTCAGCTACCTAGCATGCTTGAGGCCAGCATGTACTACATGAGACTGTATCTCAAAGAAAGAATCATGGCAGGTGAGATGGCTCAGTGGATAAAGGGTCTTGCTGCACAAGCCTGACAACCTGAATTCCACCCCCAGGATCCACACGGTCAAAGGAGAAAACTAACCCCTGCAAGTTTTCCTCTAGCCTCCACATACACTCCATGGCACATGCCCACCTAAACACATATCATGTACATGAACACTACTGCTACTACTAATAGTAATAATAAGAGGAAACAGAAAATGAAAAAAAAAACAGTTTAATTTGTGTATGTGTAGCCAGGTATGGTGACACATGCTTTTAATCCCAGCACAAAGGAGGCAGAGGCAGGTGGATCTCTGTGAGTTTGAGGCTAGCCTGGTCTACATAGCACGTTCTAGACCAGGCAGGGCTGTATAATGGGCCTGTTTCAAATAAATAAATAAATGAACAAATAAATAAACAAACAAATAAATAAATAAATAAATAAATAAATAAATAAATAAAAATGTGTGTGTTACTGGAGATCAAACCCAGGGCCTCATGCATGTTATGTAAGCACTTTACCACTGACCTACACTCCTAAGCTAGGAAAAAATATTTATAGCACATTAATCATGAATATCCTATGAAAAAACTTTCTATAATATGCAAATAGCCATTTCAAAGCAATTAGCAAAACTGGTAAAATATTTTGGCAGAATTTCACATTTCAAAGCCTGATTGTCATGTCATGAGTACTCAACTTTACTACCATTGTTGAAATGAATATCATGATGAAAGTCACCAAAGAACTGTCGCAGATGGCAATCCTAAGGGCTGGGGACACTAAACAGGAGCTGTGGGTGTCCCTGGTGGGAGGGGTGTAATGATTAATATTGATTGTCCACCAAAGAGGCCAGATCTGTGAGAGGTTTTCTAGACTGGGTTAACTGAGGTTAACTCACTCTAAATGTGGGTAGCACCAGTTCATGTACTGGGGACTGGACTGCATAGAAAGGAGAAAGCAAGCTGAGCATTCTGCTGTTTCCGATTGCAGATGCTTCCTGCTCCTTCCCACTTGATGGACTGTATCCCTTTCCCCTGTGAGCTAAATCAACCCTTTCTTCTTTAAGTTGTTTCTTGTCTGATACTTGGTTACAGCAATGAGAAAAATAACTAATTCAGAGGCCCAACTGATTAGACTTCCCATAGGAAACACTTCGGCAGCAGCCAGTAACGCCGGACCGGACAGGCACACTGTGTGGCAGAGTCCTACTCACAAGAACCTGTGACTAGATGCTCACATGAGAGCCAAATGATGTGGATGACACCGGATAGGGTATATATAGTTCCTGACAGCCACAAAATGAAAACCAGCCAAATGTCCCTTCCTGCAGACTGGACACACAGTGCTGTGTCACACTAGGGGTAATAATCAGCAGTGGTGACAGACAACAAACCACAGCTCAAGATGATGTGAGTGGATTGCTGAGACATGGCTGTGCTCCAGGAACTGCCATGGTTCCCTCATGATCTACAAGATGTTTGAAGACCAACTGTCCTATACCTAATGCCATAGCATTAGGTATAGGCCTGGGGAGATTGCTCAGTGGTTAAAGCACTTGCCACAGAAGTATGAGGATCCAAGTTCAGATCCTCAGAAACCCACATAAATGCAGGGTGAGCATGGTAGCCTACCTGCAATTCTAGACTGAGCAGAGACAGAACAAGCTGGCTATCAAACTAGACATATCAGTGAGCTCTGGGTTTGACTGAGAGACCCTGCCTCAGTGAATGGGTGGAAGAGCCATGGAGGATGATTCCTGACATCAACTCAGACCTCCACATGCATGTGTAAACACATGCACATGTAGCCACACATGTGTGTCTACACACTTATACACACACGAAAAATGGAAAAACAATATATAAATGTAAATAAAAATAAATAAATATTACATAGATAATGTCACAGCACTGTAACACTGCAATCATTGCTGCCTTGTAAAGCCAGCTTCCAATTAGTTCCCAGGTGTCACGAAAGGTCAGGAATGGGTCCCTGGAGCTGTCTTGGACTGAGAAGAGCTCTGTATAATTAGGGAACAACTCAAGGTCTGGCATGAGGGCAAAGGTGTAGGGGGTCTCAAGCATAGGTGTGTGGTGGGGCTACCTAAGGTATCCTAAGGGGTGTTGTAGTGCCACTAGTATGAGGTCCAGGCCTGGCTATAAGCAGAGACTGTTTTTGTTGCTGGGGAAATTGCCAAGAGTCTGGTTGGAAGAAAGGGTGCAGAAACCTCAGACCCCCCCCACCCCCGTGGCTGTGTGTGGGATACAATAGGAATTTCTGAGGAATCAGATCAGGTTGTAGTCACTCAGAGTCTACCAGGGCTCTTTTAAGTCTCAACTGAATATTGAGACTCACATGAGTGCACAGGACACACAGGTGTTCTGAAAGTCCCAGCCAGGGAGCAAGCAAGGTGCCAGGGCAGGGCAGGGCAGGGCAGGCCGTTCTCACCAGTGGAACAGCTCTCAAAGTAAGCCATACTGCCTGCCTCCCTCTCCACCATCATGCCTGCTCAGTACAAGGAAGCAGGACTCACATGTGGTCTGGATTCATGCTGTTTAGAAGTCCTACACAGTCACTATGGGGGCTGTGGAATTGGCTCTGTCAGTAAAATGCCTGCCTCACAAGCATGAGGATATGAGTTCAGACCCAACATAAAAACCTGGGTTTTTGCTTCTAATCCCAGCGATGAGGTAGGACGTGGAGTCTAGCAGATCCCAATAGGCTGGTAGACCAGATAGTCCAGTGAAGTTGGGGAAGTTCCTGGCCAAAGAGGGATCTTGTCTCAAACAAAAGGCAGAAGGTGCCTGAGGGATGACACCAGAGATTTTCCTCTGACCTCCACATGCACACACATGAACATATGCCTGCACACACATGTGTACCCCCACATATATGCACATGCACACATAAATACACAAATGTTACTATGTCAGTGGGAACCCACAACATAGCTCTTGGAGTCTCCACAAGGGTCATACCCAGACACAAGGATCACTACACACACAGAGGAGCCCAAGGATGGCTTCCTTTTATGTATTTGTTCACAATCCTCCTGACCCTGGGGTCATTTATCAGAAGTCGTGTTGCCTCGGTAACCACTGCTGATGTTCTGTCTTGAGCATTTTTCCAGGGAAATAAGCAAGAAAGTTAGTCCAGTATCAACTCCATCCATCCTCAGAAGAGAAGGGAGGGGTTGTTAACCCTTCACCTCCAGCAAGAAGATGCAGTTCAGTTATAGATATACATTTGAAATGCTCTGAGGACACCCCCAAACAGAAGTACTGCCAGGGGAAGACCTTAGCAGGAAGGGCTGAGCTGTTCTCAGTGTTGGCAGGGGAGAGGGACCACAGCACATAGTCAGAACAGCAGCCATGTATGGGCTGCCGTGAGCAAGTAGAAGTGGCCAGCCCAGGGTGCTTACCTTTCCCGCAGGCCTGTACCAGGCCATACCACTCTCCACAGCTGTTACACAGTAAAGTGAAGGCAGTTTCTCGATGACCTGCGATGGGCCCTGGGGCACACACGTACAGTAGTTCATCCCCCATCTCCAAGCCAGTGCGACCCTGGAGGATGGTGTGTGGGAACGAAGGTGGGTCTCCACATGGCCTCTCTGAGGAAAAGGAGTAACAGTCAGCTTTTCCAAACTGTGATGATTAACCTTGATTGTCAACCTGACAGGATGTAGAATCACCATGGAAATGAACCTCTGGGCATGTCTGTGAGGATTTTCTAGATTAGGTTAACTGAGGTAGGAAGACCCACCCATAATGTAAGTGGCACCATTCCATGGGCTGAGGTCCAGGACTGAATAAAAAGGAGAAAGGGAGCTGAGCACCAATATCCATCTTTCTCTGCTTCCTGGTTGTGGATGTGGGAGCCTCAAGATCCTGCCACCATGCCTTCCCCACCATGATGGACTGTACCCTCAAACTGTGGGCCAAAATAAACCCTTCCTTCCTTAAGCTGCTTCTGTCAGGTACTTTGTCCCAGGAACACATTAAGTTACTGATACACAAATAGTACAGAACTTTTCAGCCTGTGAGAAAACAAACTTTAAAGAAAACCCACCCACCCCCACCACCTGCCCACCTACACCCAGAACTGATCCCAGGGGCAATTTCTCATTTAACCATGGACTGGCAGAATGCTGGGCACAGAAAAAGTATTCAAAAAATACTTATTGGATGACTCAATGTGGTACCAAACACTCCTGTTTGTATTTTAAAATTGCCAGATGACAAGACCTTCTGATGTCTCCTTGAACGACCTGCCTAGCAGCAGGTCCTTTTTCCTTGTTTGGATAAAGGAATAAGTGTGCTGTCAAAAGAACTGCATACACACAAAGTGTTTATTATATGCATATTCACATAAATACATATATAACATCGGCATGATAGCTGATTATAACATGGTTATCAGTTCAGTCAGACAAAATAAATATATATGGCAGTGTTTATTATGCAAACATATATACATAGATGTCTATCAACAGATGAATGGATAAAGAAAATGTGGCACATGGGGCTGGAGGGTTGGTTCAGTGGTTAAGAGCACTGGCTGCTCTTGCAGAGGACCCTGGTTTAATTCCTAGCACCCACATGGCAGCTAACACCACTGGTAACTCCAGTTCCAGGGGATCCGATGCCCCCTTCTGGCTTCCTTGGGCACTGTACACATGTGGTGCATTTACATACATGCAGGCAAAACACTCATATACAAAATATAAAAATAAAGTATTAAAAAAAGAAAATGTGGTATATATACACAGTGAAATTTAATTTTTTTCTTCATGTGTATGTATGTGTCATGTGTGTGCTTGTGTGCATGTGTATGTGTGTGTGTGTGCATGTGGCAGTTCAAGGTTGATATTGGGAAATCTTCCTTGATCTCTCTTTTACATATTTTTACATATTTTGGGGGGGGGTATTTATTTTTATTTTAGGTGTATGAGTGTTTTGTCTGCATGTGTGTTCATGTTGTGCAATACCCACAGAGGACAGAAGAGGGTGATGGATCCCCTGGAACTGGAGTTATGGGTGGTTGTTAGCTGCCATGTGGATGCTGGGATTCAAACCTGGATTTTCAGCAAGAACAACCAGTGCTCTTAACTGCTGAGTCATCTTTCTAGGCCTATCTTTCTTGTTCTTTGAGGCAGGGTCTCTCAGTCAAACCCAGAGCTTGCCAATGTAGCTGGTCTCCCTAGTCAACTTGTTCTGGGAATCCCATCTCTGCCTTCCAAGGCTGGGATTACAGACAGGTTGCCAGATCCACTTGGTATTTATGTGGACTCTGGGGACCCATACTTTACTTCTCGTACTGTACAGCAAGCATTTGAACAGCTGAGCCATTTCCCTGGCCCCACATGGAAATTTTATGCAGCCATAAAGAAAAGTGAAAATATGACATTTGCAGAAGATACACACAACTGGAAATCATTATGTGAAGCAAAATAAGCCAGACTCAGAAAAACAGATATGGCATGTGTTCTCTTACATGTGGAACCCAATCTAAAATTACATGTGTTCATAAAAATACATATAGAGGGACTGGAGAGATGGCTCAGCAATTAACAGCACTGGCTGCTAATGCAGAGGACCCAGGTTCAGTTCCCAGCACCCACCTGTAATTCCAGTTCCAGGGGTCTGATGCCGTCATCTGGCCTCTGTGGACGGGCATTACATGACATGGGTGCACTTACATGCAGGCAAAACACTCATACACATAAAAATGAAAATAAATAAATAATACATGTAGAACATTTGTAGATTTAAAAATTTTTAAATTATATTTATTAATTTTGTGTGTGCATGTATGTACATGTGTGTGAGTATGTGTATGTCATGGCACTTGTGTGGAGGCCAGAGAGCTTTGGTGGAGTCTGTTCTATCCTTCTATCATGTGGGTTCCAGGGGTTGAACTCAGGTCATCAGTTTTAGTGGCAAGCTCCTTTACCTGCTGAGCCATCTTGCTGGCCCAGTATTTGTATATTTTTAACACATATGGGATTGACTGTATATTCTACCCAGTACTTTGCTTTTTTGGTTGGTAAGCTGTTTCTTTAAAGCATTTTAGATTTGCAGCAAAATTAAGAGTTCCCATATACCCACTTTCCTCCCACCTCAAGCCTCCTCTACTCTCCCTGACACACAGAGGGATAGTCCTTACCATCTCTGAACCTACACAGACATACCATCTTCCAAAATTCAGTGTCCTCCATGGTTCATTTGGAGTTATACATTCTGTGGGTTTGGACAAATGTTGCATGACGTGTATCCTCCACTGTAGTATCTTACAGAGTAATTTGCTGTTGGTAAACAAAGACCTGCGTTCAATCCCCAGAACCCACACATAAAAGCTGGGTATAGTGGTGTTCTCTGGCCAGCAAGTCCAGCCCACTTGACAAGTGCCAGGGAAAAAAGAGAGAGAAAGAGAGACCCTATCTCAAAAAACAAGGTGAACAGCACCTGAGGATTGATACCCCAGGTTGTTTTCTGTTCTCCACTCATGTGCACACACATAGGCGCATGCACACACACCTCTACACCCACACAAAACATCAGTTTTGTAAGAGCTTGCCAAACTGTCTTCCAAATTAGACATGCCAATTTTTCATTCCCACCAACAGTGAACAAGAGGCTTGTCTACACCCTTGCAAGAACTTGAGGACATCAGTGCTTTGGATTTTGGTAGAAATGTAGTTGTGATGGTTAGCTTTAACTGTCAACTAGAAACAACCTGGAGTCACCTGGGAAGAGAGACTCAGTGAAGGGCTATCTACATTGGGTTGGTCTGTGGGGGAACTGTCTAAGTCAATTGATGTGGGAAGACCCAGCCCACTGCAGGTAGGCGGAGATATACGTAAGGGTGGAGAAACAGCCGAGTACAAGCAAGCAAGCAGATGAACATGTATGTATTCACTCTCTCTCTCCTCTTGATTATGGATGTGATGTGACTAGCTGTCTGAAGTTCCTGCCTTGATTTCCCTGCTGTGATGAACTGTAACCTGGTATCATGAGTTAAAATAAACCCTTTCTCCCCTAAGCTGTTTTTGGTCAGGGTTATTTTAATCACAGCAACAGAAATAAAACTAGGACAATAGTGCTATCTGTTGTTTTCTTTGTGAGTTTCTGATGACACATGGTATTGGACATCTTTTCGTATGCTAATCTGCCATCTGTATAGTTTCATCGGGGAAGTCTCGTGTCCATTTAGAAAAAAACCGGCAAGTTGTTTGTTATCATTGTTGAGTTTTGAGAGCTATTTCGCATGACAATTCTTTATTAGATGTATCTTCTGCAACATTGTCCCCATCCTGTGGCATGCCTACTCTTTCTGTGAGCACAGCCTTTTGCGGAGTAGACTTTGACTTAATTCACCACACTTATCAATTACGGATCATACCTTTGGTGCCATGTCTAGAAGATCACTGCCATATCCAAGATCACCCAGGCTTTCTCCTATGTTACTGCTAGGAGTTTATACCTTAGCATTTTATATTTAGCTCTGTGATCCATTTTGAACTAAGTTTTGTGGAGGATTTAAGCTTGGCTTGTGGGTGTTCAGCTTTTCCAGCACCTATGTTGATAAAACTGACTTCACTCTCGTATTTTCTTTGTTCCTTTGTCAAAGATCAATTGACTGAATTTCTGTGAGTCTCCTTCTGAGATCTCTTTTCTGGCTCATTGATCTATTTTCCCCTGAATACCTCACTCTCTTGGTTACTGCTTTAGAGCAGTCCTGAAGTCCAACCGTGTCAGACAGCTGACTTTGTTGTTCTTAAAATGAGTTGACTGTTCTGGGTCTATTAATTCTATCATCTATAGCAGCTGCTTATATCCATAAAATAACATCTGGGGATTTGGGCTAGGGGACTGAATCAAGAGGTCAACTTAGAAGAAATATATTGACAATATTGTCTTACTATTTACACGGAATATTTTTCTATTTATTTCATCAGCATTTTTTAGTTTGCCTCATATTTGACCGTTTTTTAGGTTTACACCTTAAAATTTTACTTTGGGGGCACTACTATAAATAATGTATTTTGAATTTCAAATTCCACTGTCTACCGCTGTTATATAGGAAAGCAATCAATTAACTTTTGTATATTAACCTTGTGTTCTTGTTTCATTTCTGTGGCTGTGATAAACTATCCTGACAAAAAGCAATTTATGGAATGAAGGGTTTGTTCAGCTTACAATTCCAGGTCGCGGTCCATCACTGAGGGGAGTCAAGGTGGCAGGATCTTGAAGAAGCTGGTCACATGACAGCCATAGTCAAGAGCACAGAAAAATAAATGCATGTGTATGGTTTGCTTGCTTGTGCTCTTCTCAGTTTCCCCAGTTTTATATAATTCAGGAACCATCCCTAGGGATGGTGCCATCACAGTGGGCTGGGGCTTCTCATATCAGTCAGTTTAAGACAATCCTCCAGAGACATGCCCACAGCCAACCCAACCTAGGAAATCTCTCACTGAGACTCTCTTCCCAAGTGATTCTAGGTTGTGTCAAGTTGACAACTAAAGCTGATTATCGCACCTTGTATCCTGCAACCTTGCTATTAACAGTTCTAAGACACTTTTGTCAATCCTTTTGGGTTTAGGGTCTGGAGAGATAGCTCAGCCAGTAAGGGCACTTACAGCCAAGCCTGACGACCTGTGTTCAATCCCTAGAATCCACATGGTGGAAGGAAAGAACCAACTCCCACAAGTTGTCCTCTGACCTCCACACTCAAGCCATGGCATGTGCCATATACATATGCACAATAAGTAAATAAGTAAGTAAATAAATAAATGTAAGAAATTATTTGGGGGGCTGGAGAGGATGACTCAGCAGTTAAGAGCATTGGAACTGGATTTGGTTCCCAGCACCCATATGACAATCATCCAGAACTCCAGTTCCAGGGGATCCAACACTCTCTCCTGGCCTCCGAGGGCATCGCATGATATGGGTACACTTACATACATGCTGACAAAACACTCATACACAAAACTTTTTAGAAATAAAAGAATTGTTTTGGGTTTTCTACATAGACAATCATGGTATCTGCAGACAAGGAGAGTTTTTTTAGCTCTTCTTTCCCACTCTGCCTTTTATTGCCTTCTTGGATTAGCTAGGACTTCCAGTGTGATGGTGGGAAGCAGGGGTGAGAGGGAATGACTTGCCTTTCCTCTGCTCTTAGTGAGAAAGCTCTAAGTCTTTCACCATTAAGAGGAACATTAGCAGAAGGGTTTTTTCCTAGATGCTGTTTGTCAAGTTGAGAAAGTGCCTCTCTATTTCTATACTGATGAAAGTTTGTTATTATTATTTTATCATCAATGGGTGTTGGATTTGGTCAATTGCTTCTTCTGCATCTGTCAATACAGTCATGTGATTTTTCTTCTGTAACCTGTTGATTTGATGAATTATATTAATTGCTTTTTAAATGTGAAACCAGCCATGCATACTTAGGTAAATCCCACTTGATCATAGTCTGCAAATGTGTGTGTGTGTGTGTGTGTGTGTGTGTGTGTGTGCGCACGCATTACATGCATGGAAGTGTAGGGGTACATGCATCTGTGTGTACATATGCAGAGTTCAGAGCAGGTCATCAGGTGTCCTTCTCTATAACTCTCTACCTTATTGTCTTGAGACAGGGTCTCTTATTAAACCTACAGCTGCACTTTGCTGCTGGGCTGACTGTTCAAAACCTCCCAGGATCCTGTCTCCATCCCTCAATGCTAAGGCTGCAGTATGTACAGTGAAGTCTGGCTTTTTACATGGGTACTAGAGATTTGAACTCAGGTCCTCATACTTGCAGAGCAAGTGTTTCTATCCACTGAGCCATGTCCCCAGAACGCTCTATGTAGCCCAGGCTAGTCTCAAATTTATTATCTCCCTGCCTCTGCCTCTCTGGAGTGCTGGGATTCCAGGAATATGCCACCACACCTGGCTCATATAATTCTTTCTCATATCTTGTGAGATTTAATTGGCTAGTATTTTGTTGAAGATTTTTACGTCTATGTTCATGAGATATATTGGTCTGTAGTCCTCTTTTCTTGGAATGTCTTTGTCTGGTTTTGGCTCTGGGGTAATAACAGCTCATGGAATGAATTAGGAAGTCTTCCTTCTGCTTCTAACTTGTGGAAAATTTTGTAGAGAATCAGCATAATTTCTTGCTTAAATGTCTGGGCCCATTTGTGCATGGCGCTGTTTCAGAAGGTCATTATTTATTTGATTTCTTTAACAGATATAAGCTTAGTCAGATGATTTCTT
>NW_008338883.1:1646748-1651748 GCF_000622305.1 Nannospalax galili | reverse complement strand
GAAAGAAAGAAAGAAAGAAAGAAAGAAAGAAAGAAAGAAAGAAGGAAGCAAATGAAAAGACAAAGAGGCAAAAGTAACATACAGTAATACGAGTAATACAGACTGTACTGGTTCTGCTGTAGCAGGAAAGAATAAAAGATGGCTCCAGAGACCCTCCGGGGAAGGCAGTGTTCTCCATTTTGATTTGTTGTTGATGGCACAGGTGTGTACATATTTGTCAAATTACAGAGTCTTTAGACCAATACATTTTTCTCCATTTTGATTTGTTGTTGATGGCACAGGTGTGTACATATTTGTCAAATATGTCTGATGTAAATGATACCTTAATGAAATCAGTTAGTTTAAAGATATACCCCCCAAACTCAAAGCATTCTACAGTCTATTCAGTATGAGAGACAAACGGCTACAAATTAGTCACAACACTAGGGGAACTGCATTTGACAAGAAGCCATCCCTTCGGATAAAGTTTTCGATTTGCAGGCTTTCTACTGGGAGCCATAATACCTGCAAAGTCTGAAAGTTCCTATGCAAATAGGCCCTGTGGCAATGATAGCTCTTAATCATTTATACATACATGGAAATCTACATAGGTTTTCCTGAGCTCCCCTCCAAAAACTTATATTTAATAATCACATCTGTTTAATATAATGCTTTAAAATAGCTCCAATAGATCAAAAAATGTCATGAGAAAAAATTAGAATTCTCAGATGTGTGCATGGACATGCCATAGCCTATAGATGGAAGTCAGAGGACAACTTGCAGGGGTAAGTTCTCTCTTTCCACCATTTGGATCCTAGGTATCAAACTCAGGTCGTCGGATTTGGTGACACATACTTTTACTGAGCCATCTAACCAGTCCAGGTAGCCACTGTTAATGTGGGTTTTATTCCTGCTGTTTTAAACATCCCTTCCCCCTTTTACACAGAGTATTGTTACATTCTGATACAGCTATATTGATTATTGAATATCTGGTGTTCTTCTGTCCCCGACTCTTTGTATTTGTGGTATGTAAGTGTGGTATATCTGTGTATGAGGTATGCATATGGGGAGGGTGTGGAATTCATGCATCTGTATGGACATGGAGGCCAGAGGAAGACACTGGGTGTCCTGCTCTGTCATGCTCTGCCTTATTCCCTTGAGACAGGACCTCTCACTGAATCTGGAGCTGGACTGGCAGCCAGCAGGCCCCAGCAATCTTGGTGTCTCCACCTCCCACAGCTCTGGGGTTACAGGAGCTTGTGTGGCCACAGCTGACTTTTTACATGGATACTGGCATCCAAATTCAGGTCCCTGTGCTTGTGCAGCAAGCCGTCTTACCACTGAGTTATTTCTCCAGCCCCTGTTCAGTTTCATGAACCAAAGCTATCCAATCACAAAATGCTTGAATGGGAATTAAATGTTGCTCGAGGTTAGTAAAAGGGCCAAACAAAGTAACTCAAAAGAAAATAAAAATCAAATAGGGGCCCATATTTGCCCATTATTGACAGTGGTTAGTGATGGAGGCTTCATTCCATTGAGAAGAAGCCAGCAGGGTTGGGAACATGGAAGAGTCCTGATGGATGAAAACTCTTGTGTTGTCTACAGTCTACGAGTATGACAGAGTAATTTTTTTTTAAGATTTTTTTTCCCTTTAATAAGGAAGTGAATTCCCCCAGAGGGGCACTGTAGTTTTTTGTTTTTTAGAATTTTTTTTTCCTTTAATAAGGAAGTAGACAGAGTCACTTTAATCCTAGGCAGTGAAGCAAGGTGATTTACTGAAAGGTTCTCCTTGTCCCACAAGCAAGGGCAGCACTTCTGAATGTCAGTTATCTTGGTTTGAACAATGAACCTGTGTAAAAGATGGGTGCAGCCCTGATGCCTTCACAGTCACAAGTGGCTGGGTTGTACTCAGTTGACAGAGTGCTTGCTTAGCATACACAGGCCCTGGATTGGATCACTACCACTACGTAAACTGGGCATAGTGGCATGTTTTGGTTGGCTTTGGTTGTCAATCTGACACACCTGCGAAGAGGGAACCTCAATTGGGGAATTTCCTCTACCAGATTGGCCTGTGGGCATGTCTGTGAGGCATTTTCTTGATTGTTGAGTGATGTGGGAGGGCCCAGTCCACTGTGGGCAGTGCCACCCATGGGCAGGTGGGCCTGTGTTATATAAGAAAGCAGTCTGAGCACAGGCCAGAGGAGCAAGCCAGTAAGCAGCATTCCTCCATAATCTGCTTCAGTTCCTGCCTCCAGATTCCTGCTCTGTCTTCCCTCAATGATGAACTGTGATCAGGACACATAAGATGTAATAAACTTTTCCTCCCCAAGTTAGTTTTGTGCAGGGTGTTTTTATCACAGCATTAGAGAAACCTAACTAGAACATGGTACATGCCTATAATCCCAGCACTTAGGAGGTGGCGGCAGGAGAATCAGATCAAGGTGATCCTCAGTTATGTACAAAGTTTCAGACTGGCCTAGGTGTGCTAGTTAGTCTTTGTCAACTTGAAGCAGACTTGAGTCACCTGGAATGAGGGATTGAGGAATTTCCTCCATTAGACTGTGGGTCTGCATGTCTGTGGGTCATTTTTTTTTTTATTGCTGATTGATGTAGAAGAGCCCAGCCCACTGTGGGTGGTGCCAGCCCTGGGCAGGTGGGCCTGGTCAATATAAGAAAGTAGGCTGAGCAAGCCAGGAGAAGCAAGAGAGCAAGCAGCATTCATTCCTTCATGGTCTCTGCTTCAGTTTCTGCCTCCAGGTTCCTGCCTTGGCTTCCCTCCATGATGGGCTGTGAGCTGTAAGCCAAGTGAACCCTCTCCTCCCCAAGTTGCTTTTGGCATGGTGTTTATCACAGCAACAGAAAAGCCAACTAGAACAGTAACAGAGTTCCCTGGGGGTGGGATTTCCTCTAAATTATCTGTATTGATACTACCTAGGGTATCCATATACTTTATTACTATATAAAGATAGACTTTTGGAAAATGACCCCCAAATACAGGGGATATAGCTCAGTGGTAGAGCACCTGCCTAGCATAAGTGAAGCCCTGAGTTCATCCTTGAACAACGAAGGAAATCAAACAAAGCAAAAATCATTACCAACATACACAAGAACCACTCTGTGCATGGAGGTAGTACACCAAGCTCTTCCTAACACAGCATCATGAAGCCCAGACAGGATAGCTATCCCTGTGAAGATGAGCCATTCAGGGGTAAAGAGAGAGCTTAGAAAACAGAGCTCCAGTGTCTGGGTTTGAGTCAGTCCTTGCACTCTTCGTTAACAGCTGTGTGACTTTGGACAAGTTACTTACCATTGTTGTCCCTCAGTCTCCTCACTTTTTATTATTTTATGTATATGAGTGTATTGCTTGCATGTATGCAAGTGCACCTGTGTCATGCGTGCCTGTGGAGGTCAGAAGAGGGTGTCGGATCCCCTGGAACTGGAGTTATAGACAGTTGTTAGCTGCCATGTGGGTGGAAATTGAACCTGGGTCCTCTATAAGAGCAGTCAGTGTTCTTAACCGCTGAGCCACCTCTCCAACCCCAGTTTCCTTTTTTTAAAAATTGGAGTAGTAACAGACAGTCCCTGCAGTGTGGTGAGGACTGAAGGAGTGAGCACAGGTAACTCACTGAGCATCGCAGCAAAGGCTAGCTATTCCTGTTTCTGAAGTTCAGAATCTGATGCACAGGCCAAGTCCACAGTTAGAGCTATAGGCTCAGGGTCCACAAAAGTGGTTGAGAGGTTTGCGCTAGACTTGACTGGGTTTGGGGACCCGGGGCACAGGACTGAGAAGAGTAGGGGCATGTGGGGAACTTCCACTTGTACATTCCAAGGGCCTGATCAAAGATGGGGACTCAGACCTCTCTGTTCTTCAATTTCCTCATCTAATTAAAGTAAATGCCAATGATTTTTCTGACAACCAAATGAGACAAGATGCACAGGAATACCAGATATCCTAGTTAGCATCAGTTGTCCACATGGCACAGCCTAGAATCACCTGGGAGGAAAAAAGAGTCTCAACTGAGTAATTTCCTTTATCAGGTTGGTCTGTGGACATGTCTGTGAGGAATTGTCTTTATTGATGCTGGAGGGTCCAGCCAAATGTGGGCTGCAACATCCCTAGGCAGGTGGGCCTGCGCAGTACAAGAAAGCTATTGAGCATGAGCCTGTGAACAGGCAGCAAGTGGCTTCCCTCCGTGGTTCCAGCCTCTAGATTCCTGCCTTGACTTTCCTCAGTAATGGACTAACCTGGAAGTATGACTTCCCCAAGTTGCTTTTGGTTAGTGTTTTATCCGAGCAACAGAAAGGAAACAAGGGCACTGAAGGAAAACACAATTTTGGAGCCCTAGACAATGCCTATAAACCTGTTCGATGTTTCTTTTTAATTCACATCCTCTTAAAGTATGATTTATACAAATAAGAAATATAAATGTTACATAAATACTGACATTCATCAGTTTTAAGCGTGTAATCACAACAATCATGGTTAAGGTCTGGAACAGGTCTCCTGGGCTGTTTCTCCCTACCCCTAGTCTGGGTGCCCTCCAACCATGCTCCACTCCCAGCCTAAGTAGCCACTCATCTCTTTTCCATCACTGGTAGTAATATAGTGTGACAGCTAATCTTGGTTGTAAATTTGACTGGATCTGGAATCAACTAAAATGCAAGCTGCTGGGTGAAGGGCTTTCTTGATCAGATTATCTGAAGTGGGAAGACACACTCTAAATGTGGGTGGCAGCCCAGATAAAAGGACCTGGCAGAGGAAACCTTGCTTTCTGCCTGCTTGCCTTAACTCTTGCTGGCTGGTTCATCTACCCTGTTGCTGAGGCATTCCTTCACTGACATTAGAACCACGTTCTTTCAACTTCCAACATAGACTCTCTAGGAATCCTCCAGGCCTTCAGGGCCGATTGGGACTGCTGAGACATCCAGTTTCATGGAACTGGATTCTTGTCATATTCAGTGTGAGACAATAATTATTGGATTATCTGGATCCTATCCCATAAGGCAATATAATAATCCAC
>NW_008338883.1:1640942-1646555 GCF_000622305.1 Nannospalax galili | reverse complement strand
TTGCTACTTACCCATGTTAATACCACAATTTTTTTTTTACCCATTCACAAGCCAATGGACATTTGGGCTGCTTCCCATTTTTTACTTTTACAATCAAGATTCTATGAGCCTTTGCTGTCAGATTTCTGGGTGGTCATGTTTCTCTTGGCTTATCATTTCTCGTGTGCTACTGTGAACTGAACCCAGGGCCTCACACAGGCTAGACAAGCACTTTATCACCGATCCAAGCTCCATATCCTCTCTTGGTTTCATACCTAGGCATGGGGTTACTCGATTGTGTACATATTACGTGCATATATAATCTATGTGTATTGAACTTTGCTCTATTATTTTGAAAGAAAATCATGGAGAATTTCTTAAAAATCATATAGTATTAAAGAGAAGAAACCACACTATTATTACCCCACTTGTCTAGAGTTCATGCAGAGAGAGGCATTGTTCACAGTCACAGTTTATACTGAGGTTGTCCCTGAGCCAGGCAGGGCTAAGTGACTGACTTGTTCAGCTCATCTGTCACCTGCCAACTCTGCACCAGGGATTCCAATTATTCTCAAGGCATGGAAATACAGAGTCAAGATTTGAACCGAGGGAGTCTAAGGAGCCCAGGGGTCTAGTACCCATACAGTATGGCATTACCGTTTCCTTGAATTTTTGTTGTTGTTTTAGTTTGGTTGTTTTTTCCCTGGTGCTAGGGACCAAACCCAGGGCTTTACACCAAGTGCTCTATCACTGAGCTACCCAGTGAGCTTGGGGATGCATCCCCAAGCCTTAGTATTATATTCTAGATGTTGTTTCTTGGAAATACCATGACATTTGGCACTGATTAACCTTTTTGTGACAAATATGTGTCTTAAAACACTCCACATAGACGGAGAACAAGTTTGGGAGTTCCTGACCATCTACATTATTCCTCTAGCAACCAGAACAATCTTCACAAGATGTTCAAAAACCACATTCTAGCCAAGAACCCTGCCATGGTTTCCCATTTCCCCTTAAAATCTGATACAGTTTTCTCCCCCTGCATCTGTAGCTCTTTCCCAGCCTCTCCAGCCTTGTCTTAGATCACCTTCCATCTAGGGACATAGCAAGTATGCACCATTTGTTGCTCATCATGGCTACTTAGCCTGGTTCCACATTCTAGACTATCCACTGAGGTCAAAAGACTGGAAATGGGGCACAGTGCACAATAGGCCCTTTACTTGGTGGGGTGAGGAGAAAGTTGGGAGGACCCATCCATAGTTCACTTGCTTCTGGGACATGGAGTCATCAGACATGGGCAGCTGAAATTTGTGCATGGAACACTGAGAACATTGAGGGAGGCCCAGCTCTAACCAGAGACTCTGAACTTCAAAACATCCATGCAGACAGAAGTTGACAGGGACTAGAGAGATGGCTCGATCAGGAAATTCCCCCAAAGTCACTCCTGAGACAGGGGTCTCCTCCAGACAGACCTGAGAATTGGTCCCTCTCAAACATTCCCAACCCTCTCAGAGACCGTGAGCATCCAGCTCTCTTCTCGAATATATAACAGAAGAGTCCTTTCCTGCCTTTAGGGGAAATATAGGTGACTCTAAAACATCCAGCACACAGGAATATAGAACTGAGGGGTGAGGATGGCTCTAAAGATGGGCAGTGAGGGCAGCCCCGTCTCGGAGGTAGAAACCGAAGCACAGTGTGGACCTGTGGTGCAGCAGGCAGAAGGTGAGAAGCCAGAAGTCTCCAGCCCCCAAGCTGCCCACCCCATGGACCAGCTGCCAAAGAAGCAAGGCCAGAAAACCAAGTGGGAGAGGCTGATTTCATCAGCATTCAGTTGGTTAAAAATAACTTCACTTATTAGTTTAAGTGAGATCACCACTGGGCTGGAAATTCACTGTCTGAAACAAAAACACTGGAAGGAAAAAGAAATGTCTACATTGGTGATGAACTTCACTTCAATAAGAAGTGCAGAAGGAGCGGCCTGCACAGGAGCCAGGCCCTGTCTTCCCTCTGGGCTCTTTAGCAGGCTCACATCTGCCAGTTTTGAAGTTAGCACTCCCCATTTCCCTGGACTTGCCAAAGGGAACCAGCGACCCAGAGATAAGGCCACAAAGTGCCATCCGGAAAGAGGGTAGAAAGAGATCACTCTGCTGGGGCACGGCTCTGGGCCTCACCTGTGCATAGGCAGGAACTGTAGGCTGGGCTGGCCTCACCTAGGTAAGCAGGAACCTCAGGTCCACTGGGCTGGCCTCATCTACACATACACACAGAACCTCAGGCTTGCTGGGCTGGGCCTCACCTACACATACACAAGAAGCTTAAGCAAGCTCGGCTGGGTCTTATCGTGATAGTTTGTGTTGTTGTCTTGCTTTGTTTTGTTTTTTGAGACAGGGCCTCCCTGTAACCCCAGCTTCCCTGGAACTCACTAAGTAGACCAGGCTGGCCTTGATCTCAGAGAGATTGTCTGCCTCTCTCTCCTGAGTGCTGGAGTTAAAGGCACGTGCTACACACTTGGCTTACTGTGGTGGTTTTGATGGGGGAAACATTAACCTAATATGGAACTAATGAACTGTGACCTCAGGATAACTTTGCTCTGTGTGGTAGATGAGTAAGTACTAACTAATGTATTTGATGAAAACCTTATTTAATACCAATAATAAGCATGTTTGTTGATATGTGTAGAAGTAACAGTTAGGGCTTTGGAAGCTTCTACTTGTGCTCAGATCATCAAGGCCACTCTGAGCTCAGTCTCAGGCAGACAATCCCAAAGACTGTGAGCACCTTGGAAAATTCTGCCTCTTGTAGAGGTCTTTCAGGAAGCACCTGCTGCCATGTGTCTGTCTTATTTGTTAAAATAGCTAAGATTGGGGGCTGGAGAGATGGCTCAGTGGTTAAGAGCACTGACTGCTCTTGCAGAGGACCTGGGTTCGATTCCCAGCACCCACATGGAAGCTAACAACCATCCGTAACTCCAGTTCCAGGGGATATGACGCCCTCTTCTGGCCTTTGCAGGCATCCCACAACATGGGTGCACTTATATACATTCAGAGAATATACTCATACACATAAAATAAAGATAATAAATAAAATATTTTTCAAAAATAGCTAAGATTTTACTGGCATCAGTATATTTCTGGGTGGTGTCACAACTCCACACTTGAAATATCTGCTTTTGTGTGTGTGTGTGTGTGTGTGTGTGTGTGTGTGTGTGAAAATGCTGTTTCAATTTCCTGTAATAACCTATAGGGCACATGTGCTGGAAGACTCAAATCTACCAATATGATTATTGCTGAGGGATGATGTGAAAAGTCATGGAAAAACCTGCATGTATTTCTGATCTGTGCCTCAGTTCCCACTGCAGAAGCTTGGATTAGGCTTGCATGTAATAAAGAATAATTTCCTCCACATCTTGAGTATGGTTGGAATCTTCTTGCTGGGCCAGACCAGTCTCAGGTTAATTTCTGTAACATTTTGAATGAGAAGTGTCCCCCATAGGCATAAATATTTGAGCACTTGGTGGTAGTGTTTGGGGCAGCCATGGAATCCCTAGGAGGTATGGCCTTGCTAGAGAAAGCACGTCACCGGGGATGGGCTTTGAGAGTTCATGACCCTATCCTACTTGCAGTTTGATCTCTGTCTCCTTCCTATTTGCTGCTGGAGATGTAAGCTCTCAGCTTCCTGCTTTGTCCACCTCCTGCCACCATACCTCCCCAGCCATTATGGACTCTCCATCTGGAACAGTAAGTCCAAATAATGTCCTTTTTTTTTTTTCGGTCTTTTTGAAACAGGGTTTCCCTGTAGCCCCAGCTGGCCTGGAACTCACTATGTAGACCAGGCTGGCCTCAAACTCACAGAGATCCACCTGCCTCTGCCTCCCAAGTGCTGGGACTACAGGCGTGCACCACCATGCCCAGCTTCCAAATAATGTCTTTTTGAGATAGGATCTCCCTGTACCCACAGCTGACCTGGACCTGGATACATAGACCAGGCTGGCCTTGTTCTCACAGAGATCCATCTACCTCTGCTTACCAAGTGCTGGGATTAAAGGCGTATGCCACCATGCCTGGCTAATAAACTCTTTTCTGTAAGTTGTTTCTGTCATGGTATTTTATCACAGTAACAGAAAAGTAATTAATACGCTTACCCTACATGCACTGAGAAACTTCAAGGGGCCTTGGTCAAGTAACATTGAAAAACATGCAGGAACCTCTTGGCTTGTGTTGGTTAAGTAATATATTTCCCCCATCAATTGTGCCACCCACCAAGCTTCTACACAGGAAGAACAGCCACTCCACCACAAAGCTTGAAGGGTCATGTGGAATGGTTTACATGATCATTCTAAGGCGGGACAGGTGACAGGTAGGGACAGAAGTCTCTCAGTGGCTGTGGGGATCCAGTCTGTCTTTCTGGCTCCCCTAGAAAAGGTCTATCCTACTTCAGCATGTATTCCTGAGTGCCCTCCTGGCTATCTTAAAGCCTCTTTACTTGCCAGGCCCCAGGACTAAGATTTGTAGTCTTCCCTGTGTAAGCCCAAACGGTGCCTTCCTGACAGGGTGGTCAGGCAAGGTTCTGGGGTGCAGAGCCCCTGTAATGAGCCACACGATGTGCTGGACTTGTCAAAATGACAGCTGGTTTTCATGTACAGCCAAAAGGGCACAGGAGCCCCCCACATGCCTTATCTAGATGATTGCTCTGCCTGACTCACATACAGGGGCAAGGTCCAGGAAGACAAAACCCACTGCCAACCCAACACTTCACCTCAGATGATACATGCTCACCCACATGCACTCCTGAGTGTTTCCTAGCACCCTTTACAGCTGGGCTTCCAGGAACCTGCCCTCCCTGTGTCTGGGTCTCTGCATTCTCGAATTTTGCTTCACATGTTGACTCCCCAGGCTCGGAGTTTTTATTGTTTTGGAAGATTTACTCTAATCTCATTGTGTTGATGCATCTTGTCAACTTGCTACATCAAGGAACAGGGAAGCTCAGTTGAGGAATTTCCTCCAAGATTGGCCTGTGGGCATGTCTGTGGGGCATTTTCTTGATTGCTAATTGATATGAGTGGGCCTAGCCCACTGTGGGCAGTGCCATCCCTATGTAGGTAGGCCTGGGTTGTACAAGAAAGGTAGCTGAGCAAGCCAGGGGGAGCAACTCGGTAAGTGGCATTCCTCCATGGTCTCTGCCTCAGTCCCCACTTGGCTTCCCATGATGATGGGCTGTGGTGTTGCTTTTGGTCAGTGTTTTGTTACAGCAACAGAAAGCAAACTAGCATACTTATATTGTTCTTATTGTTTTTGAAGGAATACATAGATCATTTGATTTTATTTTGGGTTTTCAGACAGGGCCTCATTATATAGCCCAGGTTGATTGTGGACTCATGACCTTCCTGACTCAGTCTTCTGAGAGCTGGGATTATAGGCCTAGACTACTATGCCTGACATAAATTTTAAATTTTCATATAGGGACTGGAGAGATGGCTCAGTGGTTAAAAGCACCAGCTGCTCTTACAGAGGATCTGGGCTTTGGTTCCCAACACCTACACGGCAGCTAACAACTGTCAGTAGCTCAAGTTCCAGGGGATCCTATGCCTTCTTTGGCCTCCATGGGTATTGCATGACACAGGTGCACTTACGTACA
>NW_008338883.1:1594373-1640866 GCF_000622305.1 Nannospalax galili | reverse complement strand
TTTATTATTTATTTGTTTTATTTTGCTTTTATGGTCTTTGAGACACAGTCTCAGTGTCTTACCTTGATAGAAAGTGGATTCTTGGGGCTAGAGAGATGACGCAGTGGTTAAGAGCACTGGCTGCTCTTGCAGAGGACATGGGCTTGATTCCCAGCACCTACACGGCAGCTAACAACTGTCCATAACTCCAGTTCCAGGGGATCTGACGCCCTCTTCTGGCCTCTTCTTCCATATACATGGCGCAGTTATATACATGGAGGCAAAGTATTCATACACATAAAGTTTTTAAATTTTCAAATAATTTCAAAGTTACAGAAAAAAAATTTAAGAACAAGTAATTTCCCAATACCCTTTATCCAGGCTTATCAACATAAATTCATTTTGCCCCATTTTTTTTCTTCCCCCCTATTTTTAGCCATACATACACACATAAAGTGTGCACACATGGTGTTCTGTAGCCCTTTTCTGTGAATTGAAACATTCCCTCTTGGAGAAGTGGGAGGCTCTAGGTTCATATAAGAACTAACCAGAACTCATGAGGCTCTGGAAGTTCATGGAACTTACTGAGATCAGGAAGCTGAGAAAGCTACAAAACTCTCAAGGCCCCAGGGTTATAGAAGCAATAAGCAATTTCTGAGGGAGAGAGGAGTCTCTCCGGTATGGCTGCCTGCAGGTTGTGTAGGGATGTAGTTTTCCTGAGTCAGTGTTCATGCTACGCTGGGCTTCTGGGCTGCAGCTGCATTTGAGTCACCCACCCTCCTACATTAAATAGCCCTGGTAAACTCACTGATTCACCAAGTTGGATTTGGCTGGTTCACCAACCTGCACTGGGTGTCATTGGTGCCCTATCTGAAGTGAGAAGATGTTTGTTTACATCTGTTCTGTTTGTTTCTTAGCTGGCCTGGAACTCACCATGTAGACCAGGCTAGCCTTGAGCTCACAGAGATCCACCTGCCTCTGCCTCCTGAATACTGGAATTAAAGGGATGTACCACCACACCCAATCCAGCTGGTTCTGCTTTTCTTGTTGCTCTGATAAACACCAAGACCAAAAGCATCTTAGGGGGGAAAGGGTTCATTTGGCTTACACTTCCAGGTCACAGTTCATCACTGAAACTGCAGGGTAGGAGTTCAAGCAGGATCTGAGGCAGAAACCATGGAGGAATGCTGGCTTACTGGTTTGCCTCAGGCTCATAGCTAGTTTTCTTATACCCCCAGACCCACCTGCCCAAGGATGGCATTGCCCACAGTGCTCTCCTACACCAATTAACAATTCAGAAAATGCCCCCAACACAGGGCCACAGGCCAATCTAATTTGGGAAATTCTTCAGTTGAGGTTCCCTCTTCCCAAGTGACTCTAGGTTTGTGTCAAGTTGACAACTGAAGCTAAGTATGACATCTCACATCTCACCAGGAAAAAAATCACACAACACACACACACACACACACACACACACACACACATATGTATATACTTTTCTGAGTCATTTGAGAGTAGTTTGCAGATATGATGCCCTTTTACTGCTAAAAAGCCTTGCTGTGCATTTCCTAAGACCATACTCTTGACATGGCTGCAGTGATTACTAAAGTCAGGGCATTCGAATACTGATACCACAGTGTTCAGTCTACAATCCATATTCAACTGTCATCAAATATAGTTATTTTTTTCTAGTCTGATACAATCCAGGATCACAAATTGCATTTCATTATCAAGTCTTTTTATCCTGTTTTAATCTAGAAAATCTAGAAAGCTAGAAAATCTATCTAGCCTTCTTTGTCTTTCTAATCCTCTGCATTTTATTCATTTCTTTGTGTGTGTGTGGTGTCTGTGTATGGGTGGTGTCTGTGTGTGTGTGTGCGTGTGTGTGGTGTATATGTGTGTACATGCAAGTGTGTAGGCAGGTGCACATGCCTGTGCAGTTGTATGGATGCCAAAGGAGGGCATCAGGTGTCCTGCTCTAACTCTCTCCCGCATCCCTTCCACATAGGGTCTCTCAGTGACCTTGAAGCTTGGCTGGCTGGTCAGATAGGTCCCCAGAGGCAAAGCTACCTACAGCCCAGCAGCTGACCATAGATTTGTAAATGAGTTTGGTCAAGATTAGCTCAAGAACTACATAAATTGGAGAGCTATGGGGCTGGAGAAATAGTTCGAGAGATAATGAGAGGTTAAGAGCACTGGCTGCTCTCACTAAGGACCTGTGTTTGGTTCACCACACCCACATAGCAGCTAATAACTGTCTGTAACTCCAGTTCCAGAGGATTGAACTCCCTCTTTTGGCCTCTGTGGGCATTACACACACAGTGTGCACTTACATTCTTACAAGCAAAATACTCATACACATAAAATTAAAAATTAAAAAACCTCAATGGTCAGGCATGGTGGCTCATGCTTGTAACCCCAGTTCTTGGAAGGTAGAGGCAGGAGGATCAGGAATTCAGGGTCTTTCTCTGCTGCATCATGAGTTTCAGGCTAGCCTGGGCTACATGAGACCATGTCTCAAAAGAACAAATCCTCAATGCCCAGAACATTTGGATCAGAGCCTCCAGGGCTGGCACCTGGGCAGCAGTGTTTTGCAATAATTCCCAGTGAAGTCCAGTCTGCAGTCAGGCAGAACTTGTGTCTATTTCTGTGACTGGTGAATAAGAAGCTGGTGTTTTCTCCATTCACATGAATAGCCCTCTTCACCAGCACATGTTTCTGATAATGAGGATCTACTTACTTTTGTGTTCATGAAATGCTGCCTGGAACGGCTTAATGGTTTTCTCCCTACTTCTTGGCTGATTTTTCCAAAAGGAAGTTAAATTTTCCTTCCTACCAGCAGTTTCCTAAATCCTATAAATTTCTTTTTTGAGAAAAGAGATTGGGGGAGGGGTTTATGTATGCCACTCACAATGAAGAGAAACTGAAACCTAAGCTGTGATCATCAGGAACTGTAGCAGATGTTGCCAGGGCTTTCTTCCCATTCACTAGAGACCTGGACTGTTCCTAGGCATGGGGGGCTCCTGGTAGGCACCTGTACCTCTTTTGGGGAGGGTGGCACTCAAGAGCCCAGAAACTTGTACCTATGCAAACTAAAAGTCAGATGCCAGGGACTTTATATTTTCTTAGACATCCCAGTGATTGACAGTTGTAGTGGTATAACTACTCCAGCCTCCTCATCTCAATCAGGAAAATCATGGTCACATAATGTGAGGATTAATTTTCATTGGCAACTTGGCTGGATTTAGAATCACCTGGGAGACACACCTGGGTGTGTCTGTAAGGCATTTCCAGAACTGTTTAACTGAGGAGGGAAAACCTGCCCTCAAAGTGGGTGGCAACTTCCCATGGCCTCTGGGAATAAGAGGGGTCTGATGTGCACCTGCACTCATCTCTCTCTGCATTCCAGATACAGACACAACATCCGACCTCATGCTGCCATACAGCAAGACGGACTCTACCCTCAAACTGTGAGCCAAAATAAACTCTTACTCCCTTCTGTTGCTTTTTGTCACAGCAATCAGACAGTAAGTAATACATGTGCACTCCAGAGATCCCTGGAGAAACAAGGTCAAAGGTAGCTTCTCACCATCTCTGTGAACTCTGCTTAAGATTGTACCACCTTCAGTTTCCTGTCCAGTTCCTCACTGCCCTATCTGTGTATGCATGTGTAAGTGCAGGTGTGCACAGAGTCCAGAAGAGGGTGCTGGGTGCCCTGGAGCTGGAGTTGCAGGTAGTTGTGAGCTGCCTAACACAGGAACTAAACTCTGCTCCTCTGCAAGAGCAGTATGCACTCCTAACCACTGGGCTGTCTTTCCTGTCCACTGGGAAGACTTAAAAAATATTTATTTTATTACTGTTGTTATTAAATTTTATGTACATGCGTATATCTGTATGGGTTTGTACATATGAGTGTAGTGCTTGCAGAAGCCAGAGGAAAGCAATGGATCTTCTGGAGCTAGAAGTACAGGTAATTGTGAGCCACCCAACGTGGGTGCTGGGAACTGAACTCCCATCCTCTGCAAGGACAGCAAGTGTGTGTAACCACTAAGCAATCTCTCCAGTCACCTTGGGAAGATTTCTTAATAAAGCATGTTCAGAGAATCTGAACCTTAGTGTATTCTTCCAGACAGCCCACCCCATGATAGCAGCTGCCACTCATACCCTCCATGACCTTTACAAAGATGATGGCACTGACCTTCATCCTTGATACAAAGAGCATTGTACATGCCACCAGGAACAGGATTGCTGTCGATTCTCACATCAACAGCTCTCGTGATTTGCTGTTCACCACTCCCTTTGCTACACACAGTTGTCCTGAAATAGATAAAGGGGACACTTGGTTAGGAGAAATTTTTTTGGTCTTTTTGAGACAAGGTCTCTCTGCTTTAGCCACAGCTGGCCTGGAACTCACTAGGTAGAACAGGCTGAACTCCTTTGTAGACTAGGCTGGCCTCAATCTCACAGAGATCAGCCTGCCTCTGTCTCCTGAATGCTGGGATTAAGGGCGTGCACCACCACACCCATCGAGGAGAACTTTGGGTTGAAAACAAATGGAAAAGAATTCTTTTCTGCTGTTGATTCTGAATCAGCAGAGATTTGGGTGATTCATGAGCTTTGGCTGAAAGCACCAATGTGGAAACATTCTCCCCAAACAGAGCTCTACGTTCTGGAAGATGGGCGAGGCTAGAATTGGGAAGCCATAGGTGTTGATTCAACATTCAGAGGCAATACATTTCTGATATCTTCCAGTATTTGATTTTTTTTTTCATTATGGAAAAGTTCATCAAGGAATCGTTTGAATTTGTTTATTTACTTATTTTTACATTCTATTTATGTATTTTGTGTGCATATATGTGTAGGTAACTCATGCCATAATGCATGTGTGGAACCCAGAAGAAAACTTGCAGGAGTTGTTTCTTTCCTTCTACCTGTGGGTCCTGGGAATCAAACTCAGATCCTCAAGCTTGGCTGTAAACACCTTTACTCACTGAGCCATCTCACTAGCCCCTTATTTGAGTTTTTATAAGGTTTCATTTAGCAAGGTAGAAGACTAAAAATCTGGGACTGGAAAGACGGCTCAGTGGTTAAGAGCATTTGTTACTCTCGCAGGGACCTGGGTTCAGTTCCCAGCCCCTACAAGGCAGCTAACAACCGTCTGTAACTCCTACAAATGGGAGTTCAGTTCCCAGCACCATCTTCCTCCTGCCTCCTGAAATAATTCCCTAATCATTTCTCAGTCTGAAAATGTCTTAATTTCACTGTTACTATTGGAAGATATCTTTACTGAGGTACAATTCTAGGTTGACTGTAATTTTCTTTCAGCACTTTGAAGCTGTCACTTTTGTGCTTTTCTATGAGTGTATTCTGCTCCTCTGTAAGCAAATTCTGTTTTTCTTTTATTAATTTTGTCTGCCTCTTCCTCCAGCTTTCATTCTCATCAGACTTTCTATGATGTGCTTATTTGACGATTTCTTTTTATTTCTCCTTCTTGGGCTTTATGGGACTTTCTGAATCGGTGTTCTGATGTTCCTCGGTCTTGGGTCATTGTCATAGGGTCTGACGCCATTTTCCCATTTTCCTTTTTTTCTTTCCTTCTTTTCCTTTTTTTTTTGGTCTTTTTGAGACAGGGTCTCCTTGTACTCCCACCTGTCCTGGAACTCACTATGTAGACCAGGCTGGCCCAGAACTCACAGAGATCCGCCTGCCTCTGCCTCCCGAGTGCTGGGATTAAAGACGTGCACCTTTTCTTTCCTTTTTAAGGTTTTTAAAAAAATTATGTCTAGGTGTGTGCACCTGGGTGAGTTTATGTGGATCACATAAGCGCAGGAACCAACAGTGGCCAGAAGAGAGCATCAGCTCCCTCTGGAACTGCAATTACAGGCAGTTGTGTGCCACCGTGTGGGTGCTGGGAACCAAACCCAAGTCCTCTGCAAGAGTAGCAAAGCACTCTTAAACACTGAACCATCTTTCTAGATCCCACCACCACCACTTTGAAAAGATTTTATTTTCTCTTTAAATTATGTGTAAGTGAATACGTGTGTGTGTGTCTGTGTATGGGTGGCTATGTGCATTTGAGTACAGATGCCTTCAGAACACAGATGAGGGTGTTGGAGCCCATGGAGCTGGAGACACAGACAGTTGCTGCCAAACTTGGGTGATGGAAACCAAACTGGGGTTTTTTGGAAAAGCAGCAAAGCACCCTTAACTACTGAACCATCTTCCCAGCTCCTCTTTCTTTTTTTTAGAATTCTGATTACATACATTTTGTTTTCTTTACTCATTTTTCTGTAAGTTTTATTGCTATCCCACTGTTATTTAGTCTACATATCTTCCTCTGAAATAGATTCCAACTCACTAATCTGCTCCTTGGCTCTTTTTAATCAGCTCTTCTATCCATCCATTAAATTCTTTTTTTTTAAATTTATTTATTTTATTTTATATGTATGAATGTTTTTTCTCCATGTACACATATGTACCCATATTTTACAATGCTTGTGAGGCCAGAAAGGGTGTCAGATCCTCTGGGACTAGAGTTACAGATAGTTGTTAGCTGCCATGTTCTGGAAACCAAACCAGGTCCTCTGGAGGAGCTGCCAGTGCTCTTAACCACTGAGCCTGCTATCTCTAGCCTGCTATCTATTAAATTCTTAATTTTAGTTATTGTGTTTTTTATTTCTAAAGTGTTTTCATCTGGTTATTTTTATAGATTCTCATGCTGTTAAAATTCTCCTTGCCTTTTATATTTTTGAACATTTTAAGGATTGTTATATTAAAGTCAGTATCTACCAAAGCTAATATATGGAATGTCTATTAGCTATTATTTCTCCTGAATTTTACTCTTCTTATTTGTCCCCTAGTGTGGCTGGTTATTTTGTATTGTCTGAGAAATCCTATGCTAAAAGAAAATTGTTTGTTGAAATAAATTGAAGCCTAGAGTAATATTATCTTCCTTAAAAGAGATGTTTATGGATTCATCTAGATATCAGGAGCCCTGAAATTCCAGTATCATCTCTAATATCTACAGAACAGGTAGAAGCAATATTGGAATATTTTCACCAAGCTAGTCACAAGAAATATTTCTCTTAAGGATCCCATGGGTCAGGAACTCAGCACACGTGGGAATTACTGTCGCTATTACATCTGGAGCCTGAGCAGGGAAGACTCATAGGCTGATGATATCTCAACAGCTGCGGTCTGGAACCAGCTGGGGGCAGCTTCACTCACATTTCTGGCAGTTAACATTGGCTACTGGCTAGATCTCTGGTTAGGCCATTGGCAAGTGGCCCTATCTGAGGTGCCTCCAAGAGCTCTAGTCTTCTCATGGAGTAGACACCTCAACTTGG
Source organism: Nannospalax galili (assembly GCF_000622305.1). Lineage (NCBI taxonomy): Eukaryota > Metazoa > Chordata > Mammalia > Rodentia > Spalacidae > Nannospalax > Nannospalax galili. Next base: position 1,633,541 of record NW_008338883.1, on the reverse strand, counting down.
CCAGACTTTACACGGTGTCTGTATTTCTTTTGCATCGGTGTGAGCAACACACCCAACAATGTAAACGAGGGAGGGTTTATTTGGGGCCACAGTTTCAGAGATCTTTCAGTCCATCATGGAGAGGGACTAGGAGTCATGCAGAACCCTGACAGGCAGACTGGCAGAGAAAGGGCCCATTGATAAGCAGCAAAGATGGCACACTTCCGGCTTCTTCCTCACCTGAAACAAAGGCCTGGCTGCTTTTTCTTCCATTGGCAAGGGCCCCTTCTGGCTGACTGGTCCAGACCAGTCCAGATAAGTCCAAGGCCTGTCCTGGATACAGCTTAGCTTAGAGCTGTGGGCTTATTGGCCCTTTCTTCTTTGTTTAAATTGGCCAATCCAAAATTAGGGGAATGTGACCTTCCCTAGACCACCAAGAACTTTTAGAAGACCTAGGTCCACACCCCCTAGGTGTGGCTTTGGATTTTGGTTTCAGAATCCCCCATCCACTTGTGGAAACTCTTTCTCTCTGTGTGCTTTCGTGTGAGCATCTGTACTTCTGCACTTTTAATAAAGTTTGTTGCCTGCTGTGTCTGAGAGTCTTTCTGCCTTTTAATTATTTTTAAAAGGTATTTTATTTATTATTATTATTTTTGAGGAAGGGTCTCCCTGTAACCCCAGCTGGCCTGGAACTCACTATGGAGACCAGGCTGGCTTGCTTGCTTTCTTTCTTCTTTCTTTCTTTTTTTCTTTCTTTCTTTCTTTCTTTCTTTCTTTCTTTCTTTCTTTCTTTCTTTCTTTCCAGGCTTTATTTATTTTTTATGTGTGTGAGTATATTGCCTGCATATATGTAAGTGCACCTCTGTTGTGCAATGCCCACAGAGATCAGAAGAATGTGATGCATCTCCTAGAACTGGAGTTACAGATGGTTGTTAGCCACCATGTGGGTGCTAGGAATTGAACCTGGGACCTCTGCAAGAGCAGTCAGTGCTCTTAACTGCTTAGCCATCTCCCCAGCCCCACCTTTTAATTCTTTAATTGACAGAGAAGATGAACCAAATCAAGACCCCTAGACAGTAACAATGGCAGGGATGGTGTGGTAGGGGTGGCTCAGTCAGAGGTGACAGAAACTTATGCCAGTGGCTGTTTACAGGACAGAGGATCAGGAAACAGAAAGAGAAAGGAACTAGAGGTCCTGCTAGTAATCTTCAAAGGCCAGCCCCCAGTGACCTACTTACAACAGCTAGACCCCACCTCCTAAAGGTGCCATAGGCCCCTTCCACAAAGATTCCACCGGGCAGGGAATCAGTGTTCAAAAACAAGAGCCCATGGGGACCCTTTAGATTCAAACTATAGTATCATCTGAGGCTACAAAGGTAAGTGGCTCCAGAAATCAGTTTGAAGCTACATGGATTTTTTTTCTATCCAACATTAGAAGTTACATTGTATCTGTCACTCTTGTATTATCAACAGACGAATACCATGCTCTCTCTGATTAAGAGGAGAGCACACCTCTTAGTAGAAGTGCCATGAACACCTTGGTCCCACAGTTTTTTTTGTTTTTTTCTTTTGGTTTTTTTTTTTTTTTTTTTTTTTGGTCTTTTTTGAGACAGGGTCTCCCTATAGCCCCAGCTGGCCTGGAAGTCGCTATGTAGACCAGGCTAGCCTTGAATTCACCAAGATCTGTCTGCTTCTGCCTCTAGAGTGCTGGAATTAAAGGCATGCGCTACCACGCCCAGGCGGTCCCACACTCTTATGTAGAGTGATGAGAATCCACAGGAAAGGAGATAAAGAATACTTAAATACCATCAAATTATATTGTATGAAAATTTCAAAAATTCAGTAAAAAATTTTAAAAAGAATACACCACACAATGACCACTGTTACTGCTGAGGTGAGAAGTTTGCTTTATGCATATCTGAATCGTTTGCAGTTTTATAACATATATGCACTATTTTTGTAGCTCAAAGAGAAAATTCAAAATAACAAAGGAGAAGGAGAGACTATGGTAGAACTCCAGAAAATGTTTTTCTATGAAAATTCAAAACAAGAGCATGCCTCAGGGGCTAGAGAGATGGCTCAGCAGGTAGGGTGCTTAGACCTGAGTTCAGTCCCAAGAACTCACATAAAAAGCTGGATAATATGGCATCCATCTGTGATCCCAGCACTACTATGGCAGGATGGGAGGCTGAGACAAGAGAATCATCTGGAAGCTCATAGCCCAGCCTCGCCTGGAGTATGCAGTGTAGCAGTAGAAACAAGAACAACCCTGTTTCAACAAGTTGGAAGGTGAGAATTGACTTCCAAAAGTCGTCCTATGACCTCTACATGTGTACACTGGCACACGCATACACAGGCACATGTAAATAGACAACAGAACATTCTAGAAGCCACAGACCACTTCACATTGCCTACCTCACTACCCCCAAAGGACAATTAGTGAGCCCCATATATACCTAGGAAGAGCAGCTGGGGGAGCTGGAAAGGCACACTTCCTGTAGCAGTCCTGACTTACCCAAGCGATCCATCAGCCAGCCAGCCTGTTGTGCACACAGCAAAGGTACAGTCCTGGACCACCCTCTTCAGCTCCTCAGCAGACACCAGGTGAGCACCCTTGCTCCTGCAGGACAGCCGAGCTGCCTCCAGCTCTAGGCCCTGAGAGCCATTCTGAGACTCCAATACAAAGAGCTTCCCTGTGTGGGACAAGCACAACAGGTGGGTGGTGAGGCTCAGGGAAATATGATAGCACACTCCATGTCTGCACACACTTGTTGGAGCCACAGCTGCCCAACTGCATGAAGACCCAAATTCTGTACTCCCACAACACAGTATCCCTGGACCAGGTGCTGACAATTCTGCTGGGGTTTAACGCATTTCTGCTCTATTTCTAGAGTGTTTGCTATGGACCAAGTTTTATTCAAATGAATTTATAAATATTCATCATATTAATTCTTATGTTAACTCTATAATATAAGTATTATTGTTCTATTTTATAGCTAAGGCTTGGCAGTAATACTTATTCAAGACCTCATAGCTAAGACACAAAACCAAGCAGTTCGGCTTCCTGTGCGGGGTCTTTTGCTTTTTAAATTTATTACACTTTATTTATTTATGGATGTGTGTCTGTGTGGTTGCTTGCGTGCCATGGTGTGCCACTTGCAAGTGGAGGTCAGAGGAAACTTCAGAGTTGGGTTTCTCCTTCCATCTTGTGTGTCCTGGGGATTGAACTCAGGTTGTCAGGCTTGGGGGGCAAGCACTTTTACCTACCCAACCGTCTTGCCAGAGCATCTGAGAGGTTTTAATCATTGTGTAATATTGCCTCCCAATAATAAAGTAACATGAAAATTGTTTTTTGTGCATTTTACAAAATATACAATTTTATTCTATTTTATTATTTTTATTTTTATGTGTATGAGTGTTTCACCTACATGTATATTAAGTGTACCCATGTCATGCAATGCCTGAAGAGTCCAGAAGAGGATGCTGGATCCCTCAGAACTAGAATTACAGACAGCTGTTAGCTGACATGTGGGTGCTAGGAATTGAACCCAGGTCCTCTGAAAGAAAAGCAAGTGTTCTTTTTTTTTTTTTTTCTGGACTTTTTGAGACAGGGTCTCCCTGTAGCCCCAGCTGGCCTGGAACTTGCTATGTAGACCAGGCCTGCCTCCCAAGTGCTGAGACATGCCCAGCTACAAGAACACCAAGTGGGGGGCTGGAGAGATGGCTCAGCAGCTAAGAGCACTGACTGCTCTTGCAGAGGACCTGGGTTCGATTCCCAGCACCCATATGATAGTTATGAACCATCCTTAACTCCAGTTCCAGGGGAATCCGAAGTCCTCTTCTGACCTTTGTGGCATTGTATGACACAGGTGCGCTCACATACATGCAGGCAATACACTCATCCACATAAAATTTTAAAAAAACAAAAACGAAAACAAAAACGAACACCAAGTGTTCTTAACTGCATCCCCCACAAAAATATACTTTTTTTTTTCCTTTCTTTGTCGGGAGCCGCTAATCATTGAGCTGTTGGCAGCCTCGTTTACTGAGTTTGTGTCATGCAAACCAGTACTTAACCTGCCCATTCAGGAGGAAGGTGTTTCTGGAGAGCCTCACAATACCTGACCTTGAGGCAATAGTGGTAAACAAAAAGATCAAGGAAGCCTTTGATCTGACCGCTGCTTGACCCTCAGATACAGGTGGGGAAATACAGCAGTTGTAACTATTTGAGTTCTTGTGTATAAAAAGGCAGAACTGAAATAAACCGAGGCTGCAGTATTCACTGTGAGTCCTCCCAAGCAGCATCTTTTCTGTCTCCTTTCCTTTCTTTCAATCCTCACTCCCCCTTTCAGGTACTGTCCGTTTTGGCCGGCTGGCACCAGCATTTCTTCTTCTTTTTTTTTTTTTTCGGTCTTTTTGAAACAGAGTTTCTGTGCAGCCCCAGCTGGAACTCAATATGTAAACCAGGCTGGCCTTAATCTCAGAGATCTACCTGTCTCTGCCTCTCCAGTACTGGGACTACAAGTGTGCGCCACCACACCCAGCTCAAAGTATACTTCTTAATGAATATTGTGCTCAAAGAAATAACCAGAATTGAAATAAAAACATTTAATTAAAGAGACAAAGCTATGGAGAAGGGGTGTAAGGGAAACTGACAGTGAGTGTCAAAGCTCAGGTTCAAAGAAGTATCTTTGGAAGTGGTGATGCACGCCTTTAATGCCAGCACTTGGAAAGCAGAGGCAGACAGATCTCTGTGAGTTACAGACCAGACCAGGCCTGACAAGGTCTCACAAACAAAACAAACAAAAGAAGTGGAGTTGATCAGTGAGCTGAGATTCAATTTGTAAAACCTAAAAAAGCTCTCAGAAATCAAAGCTTCTAACTAAGTAGGAAAGTATGGAGCAGAAATCAATAGACTGGAAAGGCAAACTATAAAGAAAGTGAACAAGTGGGGGCTGTCTCTCCTTCAAAAGGGTGATAACAAGGCCAGGCATGGTGGCACGCACGCCTGTAGTAGCAGCACTCAGGAGGCAGAGGCAGGCGGATCTGTTAGTTCAAGGCCAGCCTGGTCTACATAGTTCCACGCCAGCTGGGGCTACAGGGAGATCCTGTCTCAAGAAAAAGAACGCCCCCGGCCCTCAAGCGATTCCACTGTCAAAGCAAGCAAACAAACAAGAAAATAAAACAGCTGGGTGTGGTGGCATAAGTCTTTAATCTTGGTGCTCAGGAGGCAGAGGCAGGCAGATCTCTATGAAATGGAGGCTAGCCTGCTCTATAGTGAGTTCCTGGTTAGCTGGGGCTAGAGGGAGACCCTGTCTCAAAAAAACCAAAACAAACAAGCAAACAAGAAAAAGAAAGAAAGAAAGAAAGAAAGAAAGAAAGAAAGAAAGAAAGAAAGAAAGAAAGAAAGGCTCATTTTATAGAATCCCAAACCCTTTTAGACAAGAGGAAACCAGTTTTCCATTCATTGAGGAAACAACATACTACCAGCATCTGTCAAGTGTAAACTGTGGGCCAACACCTTTCAGATCAGATGCAATCATGTTAAACTTGTCCTTCCTCCAGGCTCAATTTCACCCTTCTTTTCTCTGGGTAAGGTTGTTCCCTTGGGTTTCATCCACTTGTGGCCACCCTGATAGAGGACAATTTTCTCTTCCATCAACATCTTTCCCCTTTAGTCCATCCTCCCACATCTTGCACCCAGACACATGAAATCTATCTTACCTGGTCTCTACATCTAATCTTGCCTGATCACGTCCACTTCCCTAGGTAACATCAGGGCGATCTCTTTCAAAGTGCAGATCTGACTAGTCATTCTACTGCTTGAACCATCCAACAGCTTCCATCCAACAGCTCAAACCATCCAACAGCTATTATAGTGAGCTGTTGACTTCTCCAGCATCATCAAGCCACTTTGCTCAATTTTTGAGATAGGATCTTACTCTAGAGTCTAGACTGGCCTCAAACTCATGAGCCTCCTACCTTCACCTCCTGAGAACCTGAATTTCAGGTAAATGCTACCATGCCCAGCCCAAACCACTCTGCCCCATACTCTCTCCTGCAGCCACTCAGTCTCTCCTGTTCCAGTCTTCCCACTGCTCACAGTTTTTTTTCAACTAAGTTCTCCTGGGTCATCCTTTTCTTTCTTTTGCTTAGTTATTCTTTTTTCATAACTTTAAAAAAGATATGTATATATATTTATTTATTTATCTTTTTGAGACAGGGTCTCCCTGTAGCCCAGCTGGCCTGGAACTCACTATGTAGACTAGGCTGGCCTCGAATTCACAAAGATCCACCTGCCACTCCCTCACAAGTGCTGGGATTAAGGACATGCGTCATCACGCCCAGCTAAAAAGATATATATTTCTTTTAATGTAGGTGTCTGTGTCTGTGTGAGTGTATGCCACATGTGTCTACAGAGGCCCAAGAAGGAGTTGGATTCCGTGAAACTGGAGTTACAGGCAGATGTGAGCTGCTATGTGGGTGCTGGGAACCGAATCTGGATCCTCAGTAAGAACAGCCAGTGCTCTTAACCACTGAGCCATCTCTGCAGCCCCATAGTCTAGTAATTCTTCTGTCCTTTAATATCAGCAATGACCAAAGTTGCAATTTCACTTTTTTGTTGTTGCTTTAAGACAGATCTCACTATGTAGTCTTAGCTGGCCTGGAACTCACTTTGTAGACCAAGCTGTCCTGGAATTCATAGAGATCTGCTTCCTGAGTGCTGGGATTAAAGGCATGCATCACCATGCCTGGCAAAATTTCACATTTCATTCATCTAATTATTTGCTTCATGAGCTCTCCTCCTGGGTTTTGTTTTTTGTTTTGTTTTTATGTGTTATGAGTGTTCTGCCTGAATGTATGTGCATGTGATGCCCACAGAGGTGAGAAGACAGTGTTGGATCCCCTGGAACTGGAGTCACAGATAGTTGTTAGCTGCCATGTAGGTGCTGAGAACCAAACCCAAGTCCTCTGCAAGTGCAGTTAGTGCTCTTAACTACTGAGTCATCTGTCCAGCCCCTCCTCCTAGGGTTTTTAAGTTTCCTGATAAAAGGGCCCATTTCTCTTCATCATTCTGTCTTCATCAGCAAGGGCAGTGCCTGGTATACAATAGTTACTCAGTAAACACTGAATGAATTATTTTTTCCTGTACTCCTGACCCAAACTGTTCATTTACATGTAATTAATATGAAGTTTTTTCCAATTCAAAAGTAAAAGTAAGGTCTGGGGAGATGACTCAGTTGGTAAAGTTCTTGCCACTCTAGCACAAGGACTTGTGCTCAATCCCCAGCACCCACATTAAAAACAAAAAGCTGGGGCAGGCAAGGTGGCTCAATGATTAAAGGTGCTTGCCATGGAAGTCTGATGACCTGAGTTTAATGCTCAGAACCCACATAAATGTGGAAGGAGAGAACCAACTCCACAAAATTGTCCTCTGACCTCCATATACACACTGGCATGCATGCCCACATCATCATCATCATCATCACACAGCAACAAAAGCTGGGTGCAGCTATACAACCCCATGGCTGGGCTAGGGACATGGAGACATGCTTGTAACTCCAGTTTCATTGAAAGACTCTGTCTCAAAAAAACAGGACTGAAGAAGACACTTGAGATCTTCCACATATATGTATGCACATGTGCCATCTGTACACACACACCCCCCAAAACCAAAAAAGTGTAAATGTAGTAGCTGGTCTCCTTCATATAAAAGATACATGGCTAATTAGTCAAATATAAACTAAATGTTCTTCATTTGAACTTTTTTTATTTATTAATTTAAAGAATCATTTGTCCAAATCTGTCTCTTCAAATATCTATAATGAATCACAGTTTTGCTGAACATTCTTCTTCCTCCTCCCATCATGCAGCAGCATACAGATTGCTACATGTGGAGGAGGTAGTAAGCCTAGACCTAGCAAAAAACTCTTTTGTAACACAACTTAGAGTTCTGCTGTGTCTCTCTTAGAGAAGTTCGAGCTCAGCTTACAACGCAGTGTTCTTATAATTCTCCATAGGTGAACTGGAGAGAAGAAAAGGGAGGGAAGAGGTGATGAAGAGACACACAATTGGGTGTTGACCTCAGTTTGTCTTTACCCAATGACATTGCTGCTTTCCAATTTCTATGCCCCACATCAAGCCAGATAGGCACAAAACTTTGATCTTTATCCACATGGCATTCATGATGGGGTGAAACTCTATAACACTTCATGGGTTGCAAAGAGATTTCTTTAAAAGGAATTAAGATTGGTACAAAAGTATACATTGTTCAAAAGTTAGTGCACGCTTCAATTCATTCTACTTGCATTCTTTAAAATCAGTTTTATTTTCATAACTCAACAAGCAGGCCAAAACTACTAAAGCATTACCAGTGGACGGACTGCAAATAGGTATGGGGTTTCACGTGGCAGTGATGGAATGTTCTAGAATTAGATGCATATATGTATATATGTATATTTAAATGCCTCAGTTAAATATTTTAAATGGTAAATTTTATGTGAATCATATCTAGATTTTTAAAAAATTGGGGCTGAGACTACAGCTTGGTGGTAGATAGCTTACATTGTACAAAGACTGGAATTTGATCAAATAAATTAATTGGGGGATTAATGAGGAGCAGTCACTAACTACCTTTAAAGTTAAAAATGTTATCACTAAACTCTGAAGTCATGGATAAGTCAGACACTGAGCCTTAATTCCACAGACTTCACAGACCCTCCACTTAGAACAAAGCACAGAACGAAGTCTGAGGCAGTACGTGCCTGCTCACCGACATCTTTGCCTTCCCCACTTTTTCCTCAACCGCCAGTTTCTTTGTGCCTGATTTTCTATTTTCACACCTCCCGCCCCCCACCCCCCACCCCCCGGTTTGCCAGATTTTTTAAAAAGGCATTCAAAACACTGCAAAGCACCCTAAATCAGCTTGGGGCTTTTCTCCTTTAACACTCTTGGTTGTCCTAAGTGTGGACCTAGTGGAACAGGCTTCTGGTAAGGACAACTGGCTTTCTCTACACTTCCTTCCTTCAGATCCTCCCGCTCCTCATTCAGAGGTTTTGTGCCAACAGCAAAACACAGCTGAATTAGCTTTTCAAAATGGAATTGATACAGAGCCCTGATCCTGCTAATTTAAGAGATGTGTATTAAAAGCCGAATTCAGGGGTAGGTTGGATGGCTCAAGTGTTAAAAGGTGCTTACTGCCAAGCCTGACTACCTGACTGCCCCACAGGTTGGAAGGAAAGAATCCCTTGAGTTGTCCTCTGACCAACTCATGAGCAAGCTGATCAAGATACACACACACACACACACACACACACACACACACACACACGTTAAAGAAAATCTAAAGCCAAGCCAATTCTGGTTCAAAAAACAAAGTAAATAAACACATAGAAAGTAAATAATAATAAATAAATGCTTTTTTAAAAATTGAAAAGCCAAATTTGGGTTCAAAAAACAAAATAGGTCAATTCTCAGAGATTTCTATAATGACTACCTATTTTTCCATCTCACATCCCAAGACACTCATCCCTACTTTGCAGTGTGGCGCTTGCCCAGTTGTTTGCTTGCTTGCTGACCCATGTTCCCTGACATTCTGAGCGCCTCTGCAAGAGCTGTTTCCTCTACCCAGGTCTCGGTGAGCCCCCGTTTGCCCAGTGGATGAATCCCTTCCCATTTATCTTTCTGACCTTCCTGGACCACCGGAAAGTTTTCTAACCTTACCAGCCTTGGGGTCGGGCACCCATTTAATAGACGTTGAGAAACGGAGGGATGGCAGAAAATTAATTCCAGTGGAGGAAGCTCTAGGGCCGCCTAGACGTGACTTCATTTTAAAGATCCCTCATGAAGACGTTGGGAAAGCAGGCAGGGACAGCGTAGGGAAGTGAAAAGGTCCAAGCCCCAGACCGGGACAGTGATGCTGGATCGCAGGGTGGCCGGTTCCAAGAAGCATCCTCCCGCCCAGGTCGCCTCCGGCTCGGGGACCCGGCTGCCTCCCACCCCTACCCTGCCCCTCCCGCTCCATACACTCACCATCCGCCCGCACCGGGAGGCGCGGCAGACCCAGCAGGAGCAGCGCAGCCGCCCAGAGCGCTGGGGGCCCGGCGGTCATGGTTGTGGCGTCCGCGGCCGCCTGCTTGCACTGTGCTGGAGAGTCTCGGGCCCCACGCCCCACGCGAGAGAGGATCGCGGGGATCGCTGAGATCCGGGATGCTGGAGCCGCGGCTGGGGATGCGGGGATGCAGGGATGCAGCCTGAGCGCTGGGACCCGCCGAACTCCCGGGGGTCTCGGTGGCGCCGCGGAGGCGGCTGCTGTCGGCTCCGCCTTCGCGCCGGGCACCTGGAAGCCCCAGTGCCAAAAGGGGAGGCTGGGGCGGAGGGCCAGGGCCCAGGAGGCGGGGAGAGCGGCCAGCCAGCCGCCGGGAGCCCCCTGGGTGGGTACCTCGAAGAGGAGAACCATCTCAACGCCCGGCCTGAAGTCTCTGCCTGTTGACCCCCCACCCCCACCCAACCCCAGGAGTCTTGCTTGACTTGGCGCTGTTGCAGAGACGAGCAACTGATTTTTCCTTTTAGAAGAAGGGAAGCAAAGGATGGCGAGATGCTTCTTCCCACTAGGAAAAGGCCATCTTGAGGCTGTATCTGGCTCAGTTGGTTGAGTGCTGGCCTAGCATGCACGAAGCCCCGGGTTCGATTCCCCAGCACTGCACCAAACCGGGCATGGAAACGATTGCTTGTAATTCCAGCCCTTGGGCAGGTGGAGGCATTCAAGGACGTTTTCTAGCACACCCTAGCGTCTCTCAACACCACCAAGACTTTGGATGGGGTGGCCTCAGAGTCAGATCTTTGTGACCTCCTGAGGGCCTGGCTAATCTGAAAAGCTACACTCTTTAAGTGCCTCAATGACGTCGTCCGTTCCAGGAACTGAAGACCACCAGGTCCTGTCTCTGCAGAATATTAAAGATCAACCTTGTTGTCTGACTTGGTGACTCATGTCCTTATAATTTAGCACTTGGGAGGCTGAGGCAGTAGGATTGCTGTCAGTTCCAGTCCAGCATGAGCTAAATAGCAATCAGTCAATCAATCAATTAATCAAAGTAAATAAATAGCATGTTAGAACTGGTACACCTGTGACACTCCACAGTTTGCAAATCACTTCCATATTAATGTACTAGTCAGTAAATATTAAGTGCCCACAACATACCTGCCCCTGTCCTAGACCCCAATGAGGCCATAATTTGTTCTTTAAATAAATCCTCCTGCTTAAATAAGCCAAATATTAAACGTTGAACAGTATTTGGTACTAAAATAGACATATACTTGTGTCTAGTTAGTGAACTAGGATATGAGAAGAATTTACTTTCAGTGGTGGCATATGTCTGATCTCAGTACTTGGGAGGTGGAGGCAGGAGGATTGTGAGTTCCAGACCAGCTACATATATAATGTGAACTGAAAAATGATACCTGTAGTATTGCCACATGTGGGTTCAAGTCCCAGCTGCTACTGTGAAAAGAAAGTAAATCAGACTTGGAAGCAAGCGCCTTTACCCACTGAGCCATCTTGCCAAACTTCACATAACTTCTGAAGTATGTTGAAAAGGTATCTTCTCTATTCCAAAGCTACTAGTAGTGATTAATTCCTTTAGGTGTCAAAGCTTCACTTTTAAAGCATGGGTGCTTGAGAGTGTTCGTGTAGTGAGGTTAGACCATCATTCACATGTAAGTATAAAGGAATTGACTTAGCTACTCTCTGTCTAGAAGTTTCCCGGCAAGGCAGTCCAAGGAGTGAAACTTCACAAGTCTGGACTGGAGGAGACATTGAAAGCTTGCTTAGTGCTGAACATGGAGGAAGGGTCCAGAAGTACCTGCAGGAGCTGCCAAGAGACCCAGTCACTGGCTGTGCCTATTAGCATTTGTAGAACAGTCATTTTGAACCCGACTACCTAATCCTAATGGCATTTTAAACATTATCTTTATGCAGACCTGTCTCAGCCTGTCCTACTCTGGGGAAATGGGATATTCTAAAGGTATAATTTGTACAAGCACGTGAGAAATCCGTTCAGCTGTCTCACATAAACATATACTTGCCGTATGTCCCAGAAATCTTCCCTGATACATATCCAAAGGAATCAAAAACATCCACCAAAAGATTTACATAAAAATCTTTGTAGTCACTTTGTGCACAATAATCAGAAACTAGAAATGACTCAGATAACATCAAAGGATGACCAGAAAAGCAAACTGTGATGGGTTCATACAATGCATACCACTCAAGAAGTGACACATAAGATACATATAATACACATGAAATAATATACATAATACACATAAAATAATAATTTTTTTCTTACAAAAGAGGTAGAGGCAAGAGAATCAAGGACCGAAGCCTAATGTCATCCTCAGCTACAAGAGCAATGTAAGTCTGTATTTAAAAAAGAAAAAACAACCCATGGGTGGGCAGGATGGCTCAGAAGGCAAAGGCTTGCTTACAAGCCTGATGACTTGAGCTTGATCACCAGAACCCACACAAAGATATGAGAGAGAACTGACTCCCACAAGTTTTTCTCTGACATCTATACATGTTCTGTGGCACAAGCCTCCCCACACATACTCAACTGTATTCATTACTTTTCTGTTGCTGTGATAATGTACGATGACCAGGGCCAGGTGTGGTGTTGCATGCTTTTAATCCCAGAACTCAGGAGACAGAGATAGGCAGATCTCTGTGAGATTGAGGCCAGAGAATCAAGGACCGAAGCCTAATGTCATCCTCAGCTACAAGAGCAATGTAAGTCTGTATTTAAAAAAGAAAAAACAACCCATGGGTGGGCAGGATGGCTCAGAAGGCAAAGGCTTGCTTACAAGCCTGATGACTTGAGCTTGATCACCAGAACCCACACAAAGATATGAGAGAGAACTGACTCCCACAAGTTTTTCTCTGACATCTATACATGTTCTGTGGCACAAGCCTCCCCACACATACTCAACTGTATTCATTACTTTTCTGTTGCTGTGATAATGTACGATGACCAGGGCCAGGTGTGGTGTTGCATGCTTTTAATCCCAGAACTCAGGAGACAGAGATAGGCAGATCTCTGTGAGATTGAGGCCAGCCTGGTCTACATAGGGAGTTCTAGGCCAGCTGGGGCTACAGGAAAACCCTGTCTCAAAAAACAACAACTACCATGACCAGAGCATTGTAAGAAAGAGATTTTATTTTGGCTTACGGTTCCAGAAGACTAGAAGTCTGTGATACTGGCAAAGAGTGGCAGGAGCAGAGAGCTGAGAGATCACACCTCAGTCCTACACAGAGTGAGAACTGGAAGTGGGATGATGTTTTAAACTTTCAAACTGCCCCAGTGACACACTTCCTCCTGAAAGGCTGCACCTCCAGAAAGTTCCATAACCTCCCCAAATGTCACCAACTGGGGATCAAGTGCTCAAATACATGAACCCATAGGGGGGCATTTCTCATTCAAATCATATAGGAAATAAACGTTTTTAAAAATTAGAAGATAAAAACCAATACTGAGTAAAAGAAGCTTAATGTAAAGGGGTTCATATTATAGGATTCCATTTATATGAAGTTTGGAAGGGAAGAACACGGTGAGAATAACTGTAGTATTGGGTATCTTGTTTCCCCCAAATAAAAACATTCTCTCCAGGCAGAGGAAGGAAACTCCTAAGTTTTGGGAAGCTGGGGCTGGAGAGATGATTCAGGTTAGGAGCACTGGATGCTCTTGAAGGGGACCCAGATTCAGTTCCCATCACCTACATAGTGGCTAACAACCATCCATAACGCCAAGTTCCAGGAGATCAGATGTCCACTTCTGGCCTCTGTGGGCATTGTATGCACAGGCACACTAATATGCATGTGGGCAAAACACTCATATACATAAAATAAAAATAAATATTTAAAAAATATTTTATTTAATATTTTATTATTTTATGTGTATGAATGTATTGCCTGCATGTATGTGAGTGCACCCATGTTGTGCAATGCCATGGGGGTCAGAAGAGGGCTTTGGATTCCCCTGGAACTGGAGTTAAAAATGGTTTGTAACTGCCATGTGGGTGCTGGGAATCGAACCTGGGTCCTCTGCAAGAGCAGTCAGTGCTCTTAACTGCTGAGCCATCTCTCCAGCCCCATAAAAAAATATTTTTTAAAGATTCAGGAAGCTAATGAAACTTACCAGGCTTAGGAAGCTCTAAGCTTCAGAAACAAAGACTTCATGAAGCGCAGAATGTTGCAAGATTCACAAGATCCCTTCTCACGGTGACATAAAGAGTAAACACTGGCTAGGGGAGATAAGGTTCTTCTGTGGAGTTGTCTCTAAGTTGTGTAGGGAGCTCCAGAAATTCAGCTTTTGTGAGTCATCCCCCACACTGAGGTGGGTTTCTCAGTGATGCCTCTGAGAGACCCACACCCCAGGCAGTAGCCCAAATAAACCCACTGGGAGAGAATTGTTTCTTTGGTCTGTCATCAACACCCTACCTAGGGTGAACAGATGTTTGTTCATGCTGGCCTAAGAAAAGTCAGGAAAGAGCAGTTCACATCATAGTTGTCCCTGAGCATGAGAGAAGCCTGAAGTATGTTCCACATCAGGATGACCATGATGATCACATAAGAGTGGGCATTGTCAAACCCCACTCATCTAAACACTTGAAATGTATGTGTTTACTGAATCTTTATTCAATAATTACTTGATTCAATAATAAATACTTTAAACATAATAAATTCAGTTATTTCCCTGAAGAAGAAAAATTTAATTAGAAGAAAGCTTAATGAAAGGACCACACACTGAGATGTGGACAGTGTTAAAAGAGCTGGGAAGAGAGGCTGAAGCTGTGGGGTTGGGGTAGGGTAGAGGGTACGATCCAGCGACTGTGGGAAGGTATTACCATTCTGCATTTTGCAGAGGTCAGGGGAGGTTGGGGTGTTACTAAGCCCAGCAAGAACCAGAGCCATGGAGCAGGAAGATGACTCAGTGGGTAAAGTGCCAGCTTGGGAGCTGAGTTCAGGTCCCCAGCACTTACAAGCCTGTGATCTCAGCACTGGGGGTGGAGACAGGCAGATCTTTGGGGGACTCATTGGCCAGCCAGTCTAGCTGACTAGAAGAGCTTTGGGTTCAATGAGAGACCCTGTCTCCAAAAATAAGGATGGCTCAGTAGTTAAGAACACTGGCTGCTCTTGTAGAGGACCCAGGTTGGGTTCCCAGCATCTACAGTGTCTAACAACTGTCCTTCACTCCAGTTCTAGGGGATCTGACGCCCTCTTCTGGCCTCTGGGGGCAGTGCACACATGTGGTACACTTACATACATGCATACAAAACATTCACATACATAAAATAAAAATGAATAAGATGGAGAGTGATAGAATGGGGCACCTGATATTGCACTCTGGCCTCTCCACTTATCCTCACAGGCAAGTGCACGTTCACCAGGTCCATGGAGGAAGTCACCAGAAAGGACAATAGCCATAAGTAGAGGAACAAAGCACTGCTACCAAGTTGATGGAGAGAGTGTAGATGAAATACCTCAACTCCTCCTGCCCCTGATTCCTCCTGATGCCTCCTGTTAGCCTAACTGTTTGAAAGCTGGAGGGCAGAGGAAGAGGTACAGGGGCCATGGCTGTCCTCTTCCAGGGTACAAAGCTGAGCAGAGAAGAGTGGCCAGACCTGGAGAGGAAAATAGAAAGTAGCAGCCCAGTGCCCTAGCCTCTTTCGTTTGGATAAAGATAATTAAAGCAGAATGACAGAAAGACAAGGTCATGTGAGTCCTGTAGTCTATGACAGAGAAATGACATCAACTCAATCTAATTCCCACAGAGCTATATTAGTTACTTTTCTTCTTTTAAGATTTCTTTTTAGGGGCTGGAAAGATGGCTTGGAGGTTAATACTGGCTGCTCTTGTAGAGGACTCCGTTTGGGTTTCCAGAACCCACATGCCAGCTCACAACCTTCCGTAACTCCAGTTCCACTGGATCAGATGCCCTTTTCTGACCTCCATCGGCATCATACAACACTGGTGCACTTATATACATGCAGGCAATACACTCACACACATAAAATAAAAATAGCAAAAATATATTTTTTTTTTTAAAATAAAGATTTCTTAGCTGGGCGTGGTATGCACGCCTTTGATCCCAGCATTTGGTCTACATAATGAGTTCCAGGCCAGCTGGGGCTACAGGGAGAACCTGTCTCAAAAAGGCCAAAAATAGGGGCTGGAGAGATGGCTCAGTGGTTTAGAGCACTGACTGCTCTTGCAGAGGACCCAGGTTCAATTCCCAGCACCCACATGGCAGTTACAAACCATCCTTAACTCCAGTTCCAGCCCGGCAATAGTAATATTGCCGGGCTTGATAGTGCACACCTTTGATCCCAGCACTTGGGAGGCAGAGGCAGGTAGACCTTTGTGAGTTCAAGACCAGCCTGGTCTACACAGTGAGTTCCAGGCCAGCTGGGGCTAACAGGGAGACCCTGTCTCAAAAAGACAAAAAAACATACATTATTGTTGTTGTCATTATATGCAAGAGTGCATGATGTACATACATGTGTAGATGTATGTGCTAAGGCATCCATATACAGGTCACTTTTGGAGTCATTTCTCTCCTTCCACCTTTACATGGTTCCAGGGATCAAACTCAAGTCTCCAGGCTTACATGATGCTTTTACCCATTGAGCCATCTCTCCAGCCCTGGTTTTGGTGTTCCTGAATCAGGGCTTCACATATCTCAGGTTGGCCTCTAATTTGCTAAGTTGTAATAGTTAGATTCTACCTCTCAAGTGCTGGAATTGCAAGCATGCACCATCATTTCTGGATTGCTCCTTTTTAAAAATTATTTATTTACTTATCCATTGTGTGTTTGCACCCGTGCTTACCACAGTTTGTGTGTCGAGGTCAGGGCACAACTTGTATGAGTCAGTTCTCTCCCTTTCGCATTCCTGGAATCAAAATCAGGCTTGGCAGCAAGTACCTTTACCTGCTGAGCCATCTTGCCCAACCCTGTTGTTTAACTGATGAAAGAGACCTAAAATTTTGTTACTACAAAAGATCGACCTTCATTAGTTCACCGTGGTTTCTCAATGGCCATTGTTGCTATGTGGGGGAGTCCGCTGAGCTCTGGATACAGTCACCTCTTGGAAATCAGACCAATCTCCCAAGCTGGTAGAGCCATCTTATTTTTTGCCTATTGGTTCTTCAACATATGGATAAAAAATTTCCAGAAGCATTCCAGGCTTCTGATGGGCGACCTTATCCTGTGTGCTTACTGGCAGGACCATTTCTCACTTGGCCACTCACACCTCCAGAGAACTGGTTGGAAAGCTGTGGGCATATGATGAAAAGCTTTGACAGGTGAGTATGTGCTATTGTAGAACAGTCACACCATGTCTTAGACCAGTGTATTCTGCCTACAGGAGATATCACACCACGTATTGGCTGCTGGTCCAAGGGTACTGCATTCTTAGTCAGTGCCCCAGACTTTTGGGGTGTTGTCTTCCCACTGGTATCGTGTGATTTTATCCTTCCTTCCTTCCTTCCTTCCTTCCTTCCTTCCTTCCTTCCTTCCTTCCTTCCTCCCTCCCTCCCTCCCTCCTTCCTTCCTTCCTATTTTGCATGTGTGAGCATCAGGATGTATGTATATGCACATTTGTGGAGAGGGGTACAGGTGCATGTGGAGGTCAGAGGACAATCTCTGGTGTTCTCAGGTGACTCCCACCCTTGTTTGAGATAAAGTCTCTCACTGGCCTGGAATTTTGCCTCATAGCCCAGGCTAGGTGGCCCTCGGGCTTCTGGTTATCCACCTGTCTTGACCTTTCATCTTGCCATCACTGGGATTATAGGCATGGGCCACCATGCCCAGCTTTTTACCTGAGTTCTGGTAATCCAAACTCAGGTCTTCACACTTGTGAGGCAAGCACTTTACTGACAGTCATCTTCCCAGGCCCCTGACTTCACTGTTCTTCTTTAAAAATTTACTTATGCCGAGTTCCAGGACAGCTGGGGCTACAGGGAGACCCTGTCTCAAAAAGAATCCCCCCCCCCAAAATTTACTTATGTGTATATTTCTTTGTATGTAAATGCCCAAGTGTGTGCTGGTACCTGCAAAGGCCAGAAAAAGGCATCAGATTCCCTGGAGTTGGAGTTACAGGAGGTTATGAGCTGCCTGGTGTGGGTGTTGGGAACCAAACTCAGGTCCTCTGAAAGAGCAGCAAGTGCTCTTAACCACTGAGCTATCTCTCCAGACCTGACTTCACATTTCTACCAAGCCACCTTCTTCTGGGTAAAGCTCATGGGCTGAAGTCCATTATAGCCTCACTGTACCTGCAGTCAGTTTCTTGGTTACATATAAAGTAATATGTGATGCTGCATGTTAAGGCTTGAATATAAAATGTCTCCCACAGGTTCATGTGTTTGAACACTTGGTCCATACTTTTTTGGAGTGAGGTTGTGGAACCTTTTGGTTATGGGACCCAGCTGACATGTGCAGGGCTGTAGGCTAGTGGCTTGTAGATAGCCGCAGTTCCAGGATACGTCTCTGCATCCTGGTTGACTGCTGAGTCATGAGCAAGGTGCCTTTTAAACTCCCTGCCACAGACAGGAGCTGCTTCCACCACCGTAATTAATACCATGTTGCCCTACCATGCAACTCTAAGCTAAAATGAGTACTTCCTCCCCTAGGTTGCTTCTGTCAGGTATATTGTCCCAGCAACAAGAAAAGTAACTAATATGCCATGTCAAGGCTGGGAATGTAGCTCAGGGGTAGAGTGCCTACCTGGCATGTGCAATGTACCAAGTTCAATTCCCAGTACTGCAAATACTCATACGCTGTGTCAACAGATGCAGGGCAGGCAAGGAAACAAAATCACATCTAGACTGAGAACCTCTTCCAATAAGGACAGACACAACCTATGTGGTCAACAACACAGAGGCCAGCTAGGAAATAATGTTCTATGGGGACTCACAGTGCCTTCTGCTGTTGGTAGACTGGACACTCAGCAGTGGGGTATTTGAATCCAGTCTGAGGAGACTCTGCACTCCAGAGTCCCCATCCTGCCACTAAGGCTCCTATATACATGATTTCATTAGAGACACAGTGATACAACTGGAGAAACCAATGCTGACAAGAGTACCTCTCCATAGAGGGTCTCTCATGGGCTACATAAGTTTTCACAGGCTATGTCCATGCCAAAAGGCCTCACTAACAATCTTGAGCTTTTCAAGTTGCTGACCAACCCTTAGGCATTATCCAAAAATCAGTAAAGATTTTTACATGAGGTCATTTCTCCTTCCCTGAAAAAAGCAAAGCTCTTTGACTGAATTTTCTTTTGTTGTTTGTTTGGAGTCCGTTTCTTGCTACATAGCTCAGGCTGGCCTTGAATTTGCAGCAGTCCTCCTGACTCTGCCTCCCAAATACGGGGATTACAAGTTGTATCTAGTTACTTTTCTGCTGCTGTGATAAAGCACCATAACCAGGCCAACTTTAAAAAGGAAAAGCTTATTTGGGCTTACAGTTTCAGAGGGCTCAAAGTCCATCATGGTGGGGAGACATGGTGGCAGAGGCAGGTGGAGCAGAAAGTTGAGCACTCACCTCTTTAAACACTCAGGAAGCAGGGAAAGTGAAACTGGAAATGAGGCTAGACCTCCCAAAGCCCTCCTCCAGTGACCAGCTTCCTCCAGTAAGGCCACACCTCTTAAAGGTCCCATGACCTCCCAAACATCACCACCAATTGATCGAGTGTTTGAATGCTTGAGTCTAGGAGGGACATTTTTCATTAAAACCACCACAGGAGCCTATGACACCACACACAGCTCAGGTTTTACTTTCCTTTCTCTTTTCTTTCTTCCCTTCTCTGCTTTCTTTTCTTTTGTGACTATGCACATGTGGTGGCCAGAGGTCGACTTTAGTGTCTTCCTCTATCATTTGCCACTGTGTTTTTTTGAGAGAGAATCTCTCATTGAACCTGACGCTCCCTGATTCACCAAAAGCAGCAAACTCCAGGGATCTTTCTATCTCCACCTCCCCATGTTAGGATTATAGGCATATGTTACCAGGCCAGATTTTTATATGTGGATCTGACCTCAGGTACCCATGCTTATACAGCAAGCACTTTACCAACTGAGCCATCGAATTCATTATTGTTCTACATTTATTCACTTTACCTACTCTTTTTCTTTTGGAGACAGGATCTCCCTGTAGCCCCAGCTGGCCTGGAACTCACTGTTCTACTCACTATGTAGACCAGGCTGGCCTCAAACTCACAGAAATCCTCCTGCCTCTGCCTCTCAAGTGCTTGGATTAAAGGCGCGCACCACCACGCCCAGCTACAATTATTTTTTAATTTAAATTTTTTGGGTGGTAAGATATACATAAGACTTCCTACTTCAAACATTTTAGGTATACAGTCCAGGGACATGAAGCAGATTCACACTGGCTGCATAACCATCCCATCAGTACTCTCCAGACCTTTTTTTAATTTTTTACTTTATTTACTTATTTATTTTGTGTTTTTTTTGAAACAGGGTCTCCCTGTAGCCCCACCTGGCCTGGAACTCACTATGTAGACCAGGCTGGCCTCAAACTCACAGAGATCTGCCTGCCTCTGCCTCCCAAGTGCTGGGACTACAGGAGTGTACCACCACACCTGGCTTCCAGACTTTTATTATCCCAAACTGAAACTCTATACTCCTTAAACACTGACTCTTGGGCTGGGGATGTAGCCCAGTAATAGAGCATATGTTTAGCATATGCCAAGCACTGGGTTCCATTTTCCGAACAACAACAACAACAAAAACCTAAAAAAGTTGTCAAAAGACAATAATTCTCTATTTCCTTTTCTCTTCACCCCATAACCACTGTTCTGCCTTCTGCTTCTGTGAATTTTACAGCTCTAGGTACCTCATGCAAGTGGAATTGCGTCATTTCGTGCCACTACTGTTGCTTAGTGCCACACCAGAGTGAAGAGGACTGGTTCTGCATCATGGATGGCTCAGTGCAGAGCAGGCCTTGTGTTATTCCTCCTCTATTAAGAGGAGGAATATTATTTCCATTTAGTAGTGAACTCGTGCTGCTTTTATTTTTAATAAATGTTTAATTTGTTGTGTTTTATTAGCATATGTTAATTATTCATAACAGGTTATGACATTTTAATATATGTATATGATACATTTTGATGATGTTCACCCCCCCATTATCCTGTCCCACGCTCATGGATCCCATGCTTCTTCCAAACGAAGTCCCCATTCTGCCTTCATGTCTGTGTGTGTGGGGGCGGGCTAATGAGTTTCATTAGGGTGTTTACAGGAGCACAGCTGATTATTTACAGGAGCATGGGCATTTTACCAATGGCTGCACCACTAGAGAAAATGTCTTCCCCTCCCTGAGAAACCATTAACTGTCAACAACTTCTCAGCGTGGAGTGGAGTCTCATGAGCCCCTTGCCCATCTATGTCAAAATGTTGGCAGGTCCAATCTTGTGTAGGTTTTGTGCAGGTTACCACATCTGGTAAGAGTTTAAGAGTGCAATGTTGTGGCTAGGAAATGGCTCAGTGGTTAAGAGCACTGGCTGCTCTTGCAGAAGACCCAGGTTCAAACCCCAGCACCCACGTGGAAGCTAACAACATTTTGTAACTCCAGTTCCAGGGAAATCCAATGCCCTCTTTTGTCTTCCAAAAGCACTGCATGACACGGATGTACTTACACACAAGTAGGCATAACACTCACACACAAAATAGAAATAAATTTTTAAAAATTGTGCAATGTTTTATCATGCTCAGAAGACAGCATGGCATTCTGCTTTATGATTCAAAATATCCCATTCTTGAAACCAGCAAAGGCCTCATGCTCACTTGTCTTGAGGTTCAGTGGTTTCTTCTGAGGTCCAACAGAAAGCGGGAAGTGCTAATCCAGTAGAGAATCACTGAGTGAGCTTGAAAGCTCTGGGAGTGAGCACGCTGTTTTATTTGGGTGGCCCAACTGTTCCACGAGGCTTTGCTATCTGCCACAGACACTTAAAGTATTATGCCTCTTATAACACAAGGCCTGTTTCAGTTTCATTTCTGTTGCTGTGATAAAATACTCAGACAAAATCAACTTAAGAGAAAAAGGGTTCATTTTAGTTCACAATTCCAGGCTATGGCCCATCGCTGTGGGTAAGTCAAGAGCCTGAGCCAGCTGGCCACATCATATATCCACAGTCAAGAGCAGAGAGACATGAGTGCACCCCACTTGTGTACTTGCTCGGCTGGATTTCTCCACTCTCACACAGTTCAGGACCCCTACCCAAGGACTTGCCATGCACAGTGGGCTGATTCTTCCCAGATCAATTAACTTAATGACGATAATCCCCCATAGTCACACCCACAGGTTTGTCTCACAGAGTTGCTGTGAGAGTCATTGAGAAAACCCACACCAGCATGGAGCATTTATTAACCCTGTTAAGGTGATTTCAGTTTCCTTTCTGTTGCTGCAATAAAATACTCCAACAAAAAGCAGCATAAAAGAGAAAGGGGTTTATTTCGGCTGCACTTCCAAGCTACAGCCTGTCACTGTGGGCAGATTAAGGCAGGAACTTCAAGTAGCCAGTCACATCATATCAGCAGTCAAGGGGAGAGCAAAATGAATACGATACACATGCTCATTGATTTGTTTGCTTGTGTTCAACTCAGTTTCTCCACTCACACAGTTGAGAACCCACTGCCTAGGGAGTGGTGCTGCCCACAGTGGACTGGGTCTTCCTACATCAATTAACTTAATTAAGGCAATCCCCCACAGGCCAACCCAATGTAGACAATCCCTCATTGAGACTCCCTTCCAGATGATTCTAGGTTGTGCCAAGTTAATAATTAAAGCAACCATCAGAAAGCCCAAGTGGGGAAGGCTGTTTGCACTGCAGCCTGGGTGAGGCAGAACTCCCTTTTGCTATGAACTGCTTTTCAAAATCTCCAAAGCACTGTGTCTTCTTTTCATTCATCAACACGTGAGATGAATCAATGCATGGTTATCACTTTGTAGCTACAGCCTTGAGACACAGTGACAAACGAGTCCTTGCTAGCTAAGGCAAGCTGCATCTGATGAGTTAGAAGAAAGCTGTTCTAGTTACTTTCTATCACTGTGATAAAAACACTGACCAAAACCAACTTGGGGAGGAAAAGGATTATTTTCCTTACAGCATAGTCGGTCATTGAGGGAATTCAAGACAGGAACTCAAGGCAGGAAACCGGAGAGGAACTGAAGCAGAAACCATGGAAGAATGCTGCTTACTGACTTGCTCCCCTAGCTTGTGCTCAGTCTGCTTTCTTATACAGCTCAAGACCACCTGGCCAGGGGTAGTACCAACCCACAATGGACTGGACCCACCCACATCACTCAACAATCAAGAAAATGCTCCACAGACATGGCCACAGGCCAATCCAATGGAGGAAATTCCTCAATTGATGTTCCCTCTACACAGGTGTGTCAAGGTGACAAGTGAAGCTATCTAACACAAAAGTATGTATTTACTGAGTTAATAGCTACATAACAGGTACCAGAGAGCATGTTGAGTATTTTAGTAATGACAATATACTTAAAGTTCTCTTTCTTCATTCAGAACTGATGCCTGATAAATTTGAAGAGAAGCAAATACTATTTTTCCAAATTCTTCTGGGTTTTGCTCTAGTAAGCATGAAGGAAAGCATTTAATGACCAGACATCCTGGCTCCCATCCCTCATCTATGGACAGGATCTTAGCATCCTACCCAGTTTCATGTTTGATCCAAATTTTTTATTGCTTTAAACAAATATTGAGGATCAGCAAGATGGTTCAACAACTAGTGATGCTAGCAGCCAACCTTGACTATGCGAACTTAATCCCTTGCTCTCTTGCCCCCCCCACATAACTTTAAAATTAAAAATAAGTGAATATAGCCAGGTGTGGTAGCATACGCCTCTAATCCCAGCGCTCAGGAGGCAGAAATAGGTAGATTTCTGTGAGATTGAGGCTAGCCTGATCTATATAGCAAGTTCCAGGCCAGCCAGGGGTACAGAGAGACTGTCTTAAAATAACCAAAAAATAAAAGATGAAATAAATGAATACTGAGAGCAGAACTAACATACGCCAGAATAGTAATGCCCAGATTTCTAGGTTTTTTTTTTTAACGTTGCGTTTTCCACATAGTTCTATAATTCCTCCCCCCCCACTTATTTTCTATCTCTTTGTCATTCTGCTGTCTTCTCTGGGAAATCTTCCCAACACGATTTTCTAACCCATCTGTTGAGCCTTTCGTTTCCATTATGTTTTGGTTTCTGAAATCCTTTTCTGTACTCTGAACGCCCCTCCTTGTGCGCTTTGCTTTAAGAGACAGGATCTTGCTGTGTAGCCCAGGATGGCCTCAGACTTGTCATCCTCCAGGCTAACTTCCTGAGTGCTAGGATTATAGGTGTGTACCACCATGCCCATCTCCTACTATTCCCTTTTCTTTTTTTGTCTTGAAACATCATGCCCTAAATTATTACTTTTAAGACAAAACCTCATTCACTCATCTACATTCTTTTAAAAGACAAAGTCAGGCTGCTTTGAAACTTCTGGGCTTAAATGATCCTTCTACTTCTAGCTCCCAGATGAGCTCAGACAACAGGTTCACACCCCTACACCCAGCTTTGTTCTTGAATGCAGCATCTTATCTGCATGAGTACAGTAAGGTTATTGTTTATGAGGGAATTTTTTGTCTCTTATTTTTCCTGTTTCTTTAGTTAGCAACTTATAGATGATCCACTGTCCCCACGAACATTTGAGGTCCCTGAGGGAAGTGACCTGGGACAACATCTCCACACAGCACAGCCACTGAAATCATGAGACATCATATTTTATATTTAGATGCTTTTAAAACACACATGAGCTGGGGGTGGTGGTGCACGCCTTTAATCCCAGCACTCGGGATCTCTGTGAGTTCAAGGCCAGCCTGGTCTACATAGCAAGTTCCAGGACAGCTGGGGCTATAGGGAGACCCTGTCTCAAAAAAACCAAAAAAAAAAAAAAAACCCCACACATGAAGGCTGGAGAGATGGTTCATCCGTTAAGAGCAATGACTGCTCTTGCAGAGACCTGGGGTTCAGCTCCCAGCACCCATGTGGCAGCTGACAAAAGTGTGTGACTCTAGTTCTGGGGACCCAATACCCTCTTCTTGCCTCTGTCGGCATTGTATGACATGGTTGTACTTACATACATGCAGGCAAAACACTCATACACATAAAAATAAACAAATAAATAATTTTAAAGCTTAGATATTTCCAAGGATCCATGCCACATAAATCCATAGGTAATAGATTGATTTACCATAATTAGTCCTAGACAACCAGGCGTCCTGCTGAAAGCACTCTAAGGTGACGCATTTTTTTGCCAGTAATATCATGGGTTTGTTTGTCAGAAGGTCTGTCATCGATGAGTTTACCATGAGATTTCACCAGATTACTTTCTTTCCTGATTGTCACCCAAGTAATGAAGAAAAAGAATCACAAACCGAAGCTTAATCAATAACTTCACTGTGTTTTGTTTGTAGTGTTCTAGGACCCTGAATTTAACAGTAGCAAGAACTTTATAGATTTTATCATCATCTTCATCATCTCTACCTCACAAACAAGGATACAAGATATAGTGCTTAAATTATTTTCCCAGAATCAAGACATATGGTGCCTCCAGTGGTTTCACCTCAGACTCCATCCCACTGTGCTTCCCGAGGATGCGATTTCCCACCCAAATATCTCTCCTTATCATGAAGACCAAGCACAGTTCCTGTTTATCCCTGAGTAGCAGACTTCAGTTCTCTGCCAGACTAGGAAATTATTCAAACAAGCCAACCACACCCTCCCACTGGAACCAGGCATCACCCCACCCTCCTGTGACTACAAAGCCTGCCTCTCACAGCCTCTCCTCCTTCAGCATAATTTGCTTTCTAATGCAGCCCCTGGGTGGCCCAGCACAGTGTGTGGCATCTTCAACTAATAAACTGCTGTCAGTCTCATCTGTTTAGCATCGGGTATCAGGTGCTCAGCCATCCTTAGAACCCGAGGCAATGGGGCTAGAGAGATGGCTTAGCAGTTGAGTCCTTGCTACTCTTTTAGAGGATCTGAGTTCGATTCTCAGCACCCATGTCCAGGTGCTCATAGCCACATGTAACTCCAGCTCCAGGGGATCCAATGCCCTCTTCTGGTGCTGCAGGCACCTGCACCCATATGGTAGACACATGCACAGACACACACACACACACACAGACACACACACACACACACACAGACAAATAAATATAAATCTTAAAAAAGAATAACCTTAGAGCTGAGCGTGGTGGTGCATGCCTTTAATTCCAGCACTTGGGAGGCAGAGACAGGAGGATCTCTGAGTTCGAGGCCAGCCTGGTCTACATAGTGAGTTCAATTCCAGGCCAGCTGGGGCTACAGGGAGATCCTGTCTCAAAAGGACCAAAAAAAAAAAAAAAAAAAAAAAGGATAAGATGAAACAGTAAAGTAGTCAACAACTCTGAAGCATGAGTCCGTGTAGTTTGCATCACACCTCGAGGCTTCCCAGGGAGCACTAAAAGCACCATTCCCAAGAGGTAGGTCAGGAAGGCACCCAAGCATGAAGCTGGAGACTACCAAGGGAGTCTCCTGGGGCCAAGCTAGACCTGGGGCCTTGAACTTTACCTCACCTCAGCAAAACAGATGGGAAGGCCACCAGGCTACCACGAGTTACTTGCACCTAGCAAGAGGGGTGTTTGCAGAGTCTACAAGTTGGAGGAAGACTATTAGAGCATGGGCCTGCTTCTTCATGAAGCATCAGTCTAAGAGGACAGAGCCCACAGCCTGAAGAAGTCAGGCCAAACCCACCCCATCCCTCAGGGCTCTCTCTCTCTCTCTCTCTCTCTCTCTAAGAAGCTATTCTGTGCTGTGGTTTTTACAGGTCCTAATTTATGGTCCTACCCAGTATGTGACTCTTCTGGGCTCTTTGTCATGTAGGCTATCTCAGACTAAGTCACTCAGTGTGGAACTTCCTGACACCCCCTGAAAATATATGTAAACATCAGATATTTTCCTTTGTTCAGTTCTCTTCCCATCATCCTGTTCATGAAGGCTATGTCTCTTATTTTAAGATATCTTTCTTTAAAAAAAAATTCATTGATCTTTTTTTTTTTTTTTTATGTAGACCAGGCTGGCCTCGAACTCACAGAGATCCACCTGCCTCTGCCTCCCAAGTGCTGGGATTAAAGGCGTGCGCCACCATGCCCAGCGATCTATTATTTTTATGTGTGTGTGTGTGTGTGTGTGTGTGTGTGTGTGTGTGTGTGTCTATGTGAGTTTATTTGTACTACATGCAGCAGGAGCTCATAGAAGTCAGAAAAGGGCACAGGATTCCCTGGAACTGGAGATGCAGGTGATTATGAGCTGTATGGAGGTGCTGGGAACTGAACTTGTGTCCTCCGCAAGAACAGTAAACATTCTTAACGAACGAGCCCTCTCTCCAGCTCCTAAGCTAGCCCTCTTAATGAAGCTCCTCTCTGAGTTTTAAAGGGACACCTCTTCTTTCCTTTAAGGCCCCATCACATTGTCTCTGACATAAAGTACTGTTCCTTTTTAATGCTCTCATGCCTCAAGGCCCAACTAATGGCTCCCATGGTCTCAAAGCCCTTTATCCCAATAAAGCTCATTCTTGAAGTGTGATTATGTGTCGGCTTCTTTCCTGAGCCAGTCCATCTGTTCTGCCTTTCCTCCATCTGACAAAGAAATTGTCAAAAGAATCTGGGGCTATAACTCTGTTGAGAGCATTTGCCAAGTACTTGTGAGGTCTTAGGTTTGATTCCCAGCACAGGGAAGGGAAGGGGAAGGGGAAGGGGAAAAGGGAAGGAAAAGAAGAGGAAGGAAGGAGAGAGAAAGGGAAGGAAGCAAAGAAGGACAGAAAAAGGAAGGAAGGAGGAAGGAAAAGGAAGGAGAGAGGGGAGGAGGGAGAAGGAAAGGAAGGAGAAAGGAGGGAGGAAGGAGAGGAAGGAAGGAAGGAAGGAAGGAAGAAGGAAGGAGGAAGGAAGGAAGGGAGGAAGGAAGGAAGGAATGAAGGAAGGAAGGAAATTGTAAAAGGGGATATTCTCAAGAGACCCTACTAAGCTATTCCTAAGATCCCTTCATAGGAGGGCCCTTATACACTAAGAGCCACCTGAATCAAGAGACATCTCCACTTAAATGTTTTGGCTAGGAACTCACTATGTAGACCAAGCTGGCCTCTATCTCACAAAGATCTGCCTGCCTCTGCATCCTGAGTGCTGGGATTAAAGACATGCACCACCATGCCTAGTTCACTTAGATGGTTTTAAAACTTACATGATATTTCCAAGGATCCAAGACACATAAATCCGTAGACTTCAGGTTCATTTACCATAAATAGTTCTAGACAATTAAATACATCCATCTAAAAGCATTCTGAGGTTAAGCATTCTCTTGGCAACCACGCTGCTGCTTTGTTTGAATGTCTACATGCATGCACCCTTTATCTTGAAAAACATTATTGATAGCTGGGTGTGTTGGTGCATGCCTTTAGTCCCAGGACTTGGGAGGCAGAGGCAGGTGGACCTCTGTGAGTTCGAGGCCAGCCTGGTCTACATAACAAGTTCCAGGCCAGCTGGAGCTGTAGGGAGACCCTATCTCAAAAAGAAAAAAAAAAGAAAGAAAGAAAAACATTATTGATGTCAGTGTTTCTCTCATCATCATCCTTGTGATCAACCATCATGACAGAACCCTCAGTCCTACATGATTTTATGGAAGGTTAGTGACCATTATCAGCAGTATCTACTCAATCTTTGAAACACCTCCAAGTTACAGTATTTTCTTTAAATTTTTTTCTTTTACTTATTTTTATTATTATCGGTGTGTGTGTGTGTGTGTGTGTGTGTGTGATATGTGTGGGGTAAGTGCTATAGTGTGCCTATGAATGCCAGAGAACAATTTGCAAGAATTGGTACTCTCCTTCTACCATGGGGGTCCCAGGGATCAAACTCAGGTCGTCGGGTTTTTGGGGCAAGAGCTTTTTTTTTTAAAAAAAAAATAAGGCTTGTCAAGGACAGGAGTAGACCCTCCAAACACAGGGAAAGGCTTTCCATATCCTCTCCCTGCAGTATCAATGACCAGGGCACAGGCAGCCCACAATCACTTTCGAATACAGGGCAGGGCAAGAACTTTTACCCACTGAGCCATCTCACTAACCCTATTATTTGCATTTTACCAAATTAAGTCATCTTGTCCCACAAGATCAATATGTAACCCAATTATTCATCAAGTTCCACAAAAAGTCCACAATTCACCCAAAGTTTTCTGAAAACTTCTGAGGCATTTATTTCAGTTCTCAGGGTCACTTCTGGTTTCTAATTCCTGCCCCCGATTTCTGGGTCTCCAGAAAGCTGTGGTCTCCTTTTCTCCACCCTAGCATTAACCCAAATGTGGGATTCATTTTTTCTTTGTTTCCATCCAATATTTCAAAAGTGGTGAATGAATATTGTTAGATAATTGCTAAAGTTGAAGCTATTATATTTCCCTATTTGGAATAGTCTTTTTTGGATCATTTAGCCCATTTTATTTTTTATTTATGTTATTTTTATTATCACTATTGTGTGTGATGTGTATGTGTAATGTGGGGTGGGGTGCACCTGTGGAGGTCAGAGGACAATTTTGGAAGCTGTTTTGTGATCCAGGGATCAAATTCAGGTACTCAAGTGTTCTAATTTGCTTTTCTGTTGCTGTGATGAAATACAACAACCAAAGCACTTTACAGTCCATCATGAAGGGACACCAAAGCAGGAACTCAAAGAAGAATCTGGAGGCAGGAACTGAAGCAGAGGTGACAGAGGTGCACTACTTAGGGGCTTGCTTTCAGGCTTAGTCTCAGCTAGCTTTCCTACACAACCCAGGCCCACCTGCCTAGGGATGGCACCACTCACAGTGAGCTGGGCCCTTCCTGCATCAATTAGCAATCAAGACAATCCCTCATAGACATGCCCATGGGCTAATCTGATGGAAGAAATGCCTCGAAGTTCCTTCTTCCCAAGTGATTCTAGTTTGTATCAAGTTGACAACTGAAGCTAACTATGACATCGCTCCTAAGTAGCAGGTACCTTACCCACTTCAACTTCACCATTTTTCTTGAACATATTTCCTGGGTTTTCCCCTTACCGAGCTCCTGTCTTCTTGCTCTCATCCCAAAATTCTTCCATCTTTTTGGGCTTCCATTTCCCTTAGCTGCCCACCATAGCTGTAAGTACACTCACCACTCTGAAGCATTCCAAGATGAGGATACTTATAAATGAAGAATTAATTGTCCACTCCAGAGTCCCATTATTTATATTCAAAATATTTTGCTCTGAGGCTGGGCATAGTAGTGTATGCCTATATGTCCAACACTCAGACAATGTGAGGCAAGAGGATTTCAAATTAAATAAAATATGAAAAGAGCTAGAAATGTAATTTAGTGGTAGAGCATTTGCCTGGCATTGTGCGAGGCCTTGGATTCAATCTATAGTGCCCTAAAAATAGGGCAGAGTGTGGCTGGAGAGATGACTCAGAGGTTAAGAGCATTTTCCGCTATTGCATCAAACTGAGTTTGATCCCCAGGACCCACACTGAGCAGCTCACAACCACCTGTAACTCCAGCTACAGGGGATCCAATGCCCTCTTCTGGCCTGCATATGTACCTGCATCCATGTGGCATATACACACACATAGACACACACAGTCACATAAATATAAATAAAAACGAATCTTTTTAAAAATTTACAAAAAATAAAAAAGACTGGGTGTGGTAGAACACGCCTTTAATCCTAGCACTCAAGAGGCAGAAGCAAGTAGATCTCTATGAGATTGAGACCAGCCGGTCTACATTGTAAGTCTCCAGGCCAACTGAAGCTACAGGGAGACCCTGTCTTAAAAAGACCAAAAAAAAAACCTTACAAAAGAAAAAGGAAGGAAAGGAGGAAGGGAAAGAATGGGGATGGGGGGAAGGAAAGGAAAAGAAATTATGGTTAAACTACAGGGAGAAAAAAAAATCTGTTACTATCCTGTGTGCATGTGTGAGAAAGAATCCCTCTGGAACACCTTGAGCACACAGTCCCTGTACAGCTGAGGTCACTGTACTATGATTCTATCTCTTTCCCTGGAGAATAAGTTCCCATGGATGGGGGCAGGGTCTTACCACTCCCATATTGCCAGGGTTTGCAACAGCTCCTATCCTGGAGCCTGGCACATCCCAGATATTTGATGAAGATTTGTTGAATGAGGGAGATACTTTCCACAGCACCACCCACATTCCCCCTTCCACAACTGTGGTGCTTACCTTGTCATGTTTCATGACTCAACACCAACATCACCTCTGTTATGCAGTCTTTCTATGTGACTAAGCCCAATCCCTTCACTGATGGTCTCCCCCGAGCCTCCATCATGTCCTGAGCAGTTGTCTACCCTCGTCGCTTGGCTCTTTAATGGAACATTGACTCCACAGACCTGCCTGCCTCCACGGCTCCACCATGCTAAATGTCCTTGAAGACAGAGAGCACATCTTTCATAGATTTTCGTTTGCTTGTTTTTATTTTGTTTAAGTTGGATAAGTAAGGAAGCAGGGGGCTCTTAGATGATTTTCTTTTATTGGCGTACACATTGAAGGTTGATGTTGGGTTTTATACAGGAAGTATACAGTACTCACCTTTCCCATTCCTTTCCTTTATTCCCCTCTCTCTTTTCACCTTCTGTTAGTCTCCTTCCTTCCCTTAATTACCTTTCCAACTTCATTTCATACATATGTGTGTATGTATATGCATAGCTACATGCATATCCATATATAGTTATAGATATCTATATTGGCTGTATGTATATGCACATGTGTGTATGTATATGCATATATACATGCATATCTATATATAGTTGTAGATATCCACCATGCCTTTAATCCTAACACTCATGAGGCAGAGGCAGGTGAATCTCTGTGAGTTCAAGGCTAGCCTGGTCTACATAGAAAGTTCCAGGCCAGCCAGGGCTACATAGCAAAATCTTGCCTCAGAAAAACAAACAAACAAACAAACAAACAAACAAAATAAATGAAGGAAGACATGGTATTTGAGTGTCTGGCTTATTTCATTTAATATGATGATCTCCAGTCACATCTGTTTTCTAGCACTTCCAGCATAATTCGATTCTTTACGGCTGAATGAAACTCCATTACATATGTGGTTATTTTGCTTGTCAGCTTGACAGGCTGTACAACCACCCAGAAAACAAATCTCTGGAAATTCCCTGAGAGAGGTCCTAGGTTAGGTTAACTGAGGCAGGAAGAGCCATCCTAACTGGGGGAGTACAATTCCATGGGCAGAAGTCTCAGGCTGAATAAAAGAGGAAGCTTCACAAGCATGGGGTCCTGAGTTTGGATCCCCAGCACTCATGTAAGAAGCCAGGTGTGGCACTGTAACCCCATCACTGGAGGGCACAGATAGGCAGATCTCAAGAGCTTACCAGCCAGGTTCAGTGAAGAGACCCTGTCTCAAAAAATAAGGTGGGGGGCTAGAGAGATGACTCAGTGGTTAAGAGCACTGGCCGCTCTTGCAGAGGACCTGGGTTCTATTCCCGGCACCTACATGGCAGCTAACAACTGTCCATAACTCCATTTCCAAGGAATTTGATGCCTTCTTCTGGCCTCTGTGAGCATTGCACCACACGGGTACACTTACGCATATGCAGGCTCATACACATAAAACTAAAATAAAAATTTTTTTGAAAAAATAAGGCCGAAGCTGGATGTGATGGCACAAGCCTTTAGTCCTAGCACTTGGGAGGCAGAGGCAGGCAGATCTCTGAGTTCAAGGCCAGCCTGGTCTACATAGTGAGTTCCAGGGTAGCTGGGGCTACAGGGAGACCCTGTCTCACAAAGATTAAAAAAAAAATTAGCAGAGTACAATAGAGGAAGACAGTCGACATCAACTTCTAGTCTCCATATGCATGCACACACACATGCATGAACACATACACATGCATATTACATACACATGAAGTGGAAACAAGCTAAAGACCAACTTTCATCTTTCTCCTAACTGTGATGCAAACTGACCAGCTGCCTCATGCTCTTGCCACCATGCCTCCCCCACCACGAGGGACTGCACCCTCAAATGTGAACCCAAATCAACCTTTCCTCCTTTAAGTTGCTATGTCAAGTGTTTGATCACAGTAATGAGAAAAGTGAGTAATACAATGTATATATACCGCATTTTCTTCACCCGTCCATCCATCCATCCATCCATCCATCCATCCATCCATCCATCCATTCATTTGTCGTTGAACTCCTAAACTGACCCTATAACTCTTTAACTTGGCAATAGTGCTGAAATAAACATAAATGTGCAGGTAATTCTATAGTACTTTGGCTTAGAATCCTTCAAGAATATGCCCAGAAGTGGTATGGCTGGGTCATATGATAATTCTTTTTTTTCTCTTTTTTCTTTATTTTTATTTTTTATTTTTTTATTTTTTGGTCTTTTTGAGACAGGGTCTCCCTGTAGCCCCAGCGGCCCTGGAACTCACTATGTAGACCAGGCTGGCCTTGCACTCACAGAGATCTGCCTGCCTTTGCCTCACAAGTGCTAGGATTAAGGGCATGTGCCACCACACCCGGCCGATAATTCTATTTTTGGGATTTTAAAATTTTACTTATACTTTGTTTATTATACATGTGTGGTGTGTGTGTGTGTGTGTGTGTGTCTGTGTGTGTCTGTGTGTGTCTGTGTGTGTGTGTTGATCAGAGTAAAAATGGTGAGAGCTGTTTTTTTTCCTTCCACCATATCCCAGGGATCAAATTCAGGTCATCAGGCTTCGTGGCAAGCACCTTGTCCTGGTTAGTTTTTATTGTCAACTTACACAACCTTGAGTCACCTGTGAAGACAGAATCTCAAGAGAAGAGTTGCCTCCAGATTGGCCTGTGGGCACGTTTGTGAGGAATTGTCTCCATTGCTACTTGATGTAGGAGGGTCCAGTCCAGTGTAGGTGGTACCATCCCTAGGCAGATGGGGTTGTGTAAGAAAAGAAGCTGAGTAAGAGCCTATGAGGGAGACAGTAAGCAACATTCCCCCATGGTTTCTGCTTCAGCCCCTGCTTGCGCGTTCTTGCCCTGACTTCCCTCAGTGATGAACCACAGTTCATCACCTGGAGGTATAAGCCAAATAAACCCTTTCTTCTGCAAGTTGCTTTTGGTCAAAGTCTTTATCACAGCAACAGAAATGAAACTAAGACACACTTTTACCTGCTGAGCCATCTCACCAACCCCTATTTTTGGTTTTTTTGAGGGCCATCCCACCCCCCACATACTGATTTCTATAGAGATTGGACCAACATACTGTTTGGTGTTTTTGCCCTTAAAGGCTTGAGCAGTGCTGAGCTCACAGTGGGTCCTTAGTCATGGAATCATGTAATGATATCCCCATCTGTCAACTAACTCAATGAAGGAGCCCAAGGAAAGCGAGGCTGTGGCAATGCTCTTGGTAGAGTCAGGCACTTACAGAGGGCTCTCCTTGGTCTCAATGTCGTGTGTGCGTGTGTGTATGTGTGTGTGTGCATGTGTACAGACCAGGAGTGGATGTCAAATGTCTTCCTCAATTGCCTCTCCACCATATCTTTGGAGACAAGGTCTCTCACTGAACCTGGAGCCGATCAATTTGGCTGGAGCAGTTGGGCCAAAAGCTCCAGAGATTGTTTTGTTTCCACCTTCCCAGCACTGGGATTACAGCCATCACACCTGGCTTTTAACGTGAGTTCTGGAAATCCAAACTCAGGTCCTTTTGACTGTCCTGTGCTCTATCAACTGAGCTGTGTCCCCAGCCCCTTGGTATCTTCTTTGAAGGGCAACAGCCCTATTCTTGACATTTTTCTGCCCCTGGTGGCTACTGTAGAGTCTGACACATGATTCACATTAGATTAAGCTTTGCCAAATGGAAGGACGGCTTCTCTAGAGCAGCATATACCAGCCAATATAGAATTTCAAAGCCTGTTGGATCTGAAGCAGTCTCACAAATCATCTGCTACCAGCCTGAAGCCACTGAAGTAACTGAAAAGAACCCAGCACACAATGTGGCCTTTACATGCGGCTGCCTCAGAGGCCAGGGAGGCTGTGGGTTGGGTCCTGGGTAAACACAGGCTGCACTGAAGAGTCATTGTGGGCACTGGTGGTTCTTTCAAGTTGCTCTGGGGTCTGAAGCAGATCTGCAGCTGGCCTCAAGTCACTGCCAAGCCCACTCCCTGCTCCCCCCCACCCAACCCTCAACTCACCTTCCCCACCTCTTTATAAAAAATTAACTAAAAGGAACCATCCAGGGAGAAGCTGTTGGACGCAGGCTTCCAATGACGGGAAAATTTTTCTTGTTTACTCACAGAGTTAGCACTTAATCTGAAAAGCAGGCATGAGCCTTTCAGAGCACCGTGTGGAAGCCCAGGCTGTGTAGGAAGCCGGGCCTGCACTTGGAAGGAAGGCAGTTGACAGCTGCTGAGGAGAGAGGCCTTGGGTCTATACACAGGAAGAGTCTGAGTTCTGGGTGGGTGTTATCCCTGGCTGCTTCTGTGCTGGTATTTCAGGGACCCTGGGAAGTCCCCAGTCTCCCAAGTGCCCCCTGCAGTCTCCAGATGGCTATCTTCTGCTTTCTTTGTTTCTTGTTGAAAGGCAGATGGCTCCGAGAGGGACAGTTCTGGAAGGGGATGAGATAATTCTGGCTTTTGCAACTTAATCGTCAAAAATATTGGCACGTCGCTTTATATTTCTGGGCCTTGGCTACTTTTCTATAAAACACTTAATAATGTCACCTATACAGCAGTTTTGCATTTATTTATTTGGTTTGTTTGCTGTTTCTATTCTTATTTTTTTGTGATTGTTTCAAGATGGAGTCTTGCTATATAGCCCAAGCAGGCCTTGAACCTGCAATTCTCTTACCTCAGCCTCCCAAGCACTGAGCTTAGAGGTGTGTGCCCCTACATCTAGCATCATACACATATTATGTGTATGAATGTTTTGCCTACATGTATGGTTTAACAGTCCCTGTGTGTCATGCAATGCCTGTGGAGGTCAAAAGAGAATGTCTGTGGAGGCCAGAAGAGGGTGTCAGAGCCCCTGGAATTGGAGTTACAGATGGTTGGTAGGTGCCATGAGGGAGCTAGGAATCAAACCTGGGTCCTCTACAAGAACAGCCAGTGCTCTTAACCACTGAGCCATCTCTCCAGCCCCCACCCCTTTTAAAGACAGAATTTGATGTATTCAGGTTGACTTCTAACTTATTATGTTGCAAAGGATGACCTTGATGTCATGATCCTCCTGCCTCTGTTACCAAAGGGGCTCTTAGGGTTTTCTTATGATGTTATATCCAAGTTCTTTGTGTCTTGGGCAAAGAATTGAACAAGACACAGAAAAGCAGTAGTGAAAGATTTATATTTATATAAAAAGCATATATAGCCAGTATTTATAGATATATTAAAATGAGAGGCTGAGCCAGGCAGGGTGGAGCATGCCCTTGATCCAGCTCTCAGGAGACAGAAGCAGGTTGGTCTCTGTGAATTCAAGGCTATCCTGGTCTACATAGTGAGTTACAGGCTAGCTGGGACTATAGGGAGACCCTATCTCAAAAACAAAGACTGGCCAAAACTGCATTCTAGTCAGTCTATCATCAACTTATTAATCATTCCTTTTTATCCTATTTCTGTTCTTGACAGTCTACTCAGAGCCCAGCAAATGAAGACATGATTTCTAAGATTTCCCTTATCTTGTTTGGGAGCAGAGAGAGACCTTGTTCCTCATGCATGGCTGTTTCCTGAATTTAGAATGCCCCCTATTGGCTATGCTGGAATCATCAAGTCCACATATTATGGTTTGAATCTGCAATGTTCCCTAGGTGGCAGTGCTATCTGGGGAAGCTATGTGGCCTTTTGGATGTAGGGCCCAGCTGGCAGAAGCAGGCCACTATGGGCAGGCTTTTGAAGGCCATACCTGGCCCCTGGTTTCTCCCTTGCACTCTGCTTCCTAGTCCTCTGTGATGTGAACAACCTCTGCTATACATACCCACTGCCACAAACTGAGCTGCCTTGCCATGCCTTGCCTGACTTGATGGACTGAACCCCTCTGAAGCCTGGAGCCAAAATAACTTTTCCTTCCTGTAAATTGCTTCCATCAGGTGCTCTGTTACAGTGACTAGATGGCAACTACTACATCATACCGCTAAAATTTGTCAGAACATGGACAAAAATCTGTGCCATCCTAGAGAGAAAGTTGACATGAGGTTATCCTGGGCCCACCACACAAGGCCATCTGGAGAGGCAAAGACCCTTCATAGGGAAAGGAATGGAGGTTTATATCAGTTCAAGGTCAAGACAGAGATACAGGCGATTTCAACAGAAATCTGACCGTAACAGACTTGAGCATCCAGACCAGCACCGAAGGGAAGTCTTAAAGCCAAGCAAAGCTGTGTATTTTGATCATGAGCTGTCTCATGTCAATTTCTAAGCCAAAACTGTATTTGTAACTGAAAATATCAGGGCAGTGAATTCAAGGCCAGCCTGGGCTACATAGTAGACCCTTCTCCCTCAAAAAATCAAGGGCTGGGAATGTAGCTTAGTGGTATAGCCTTGCCTAACATGTGCAAGGCTTTGCATTTGATCCTCAGCACTGTAAAAAAAAAATAAGAAAAAGAAACAGTGCAATGATTACTTAAAGTGGAAATAACAACACAAACAAACAAACAAACAGAAACCCCACGTGTATGCTGAAGGTTGGAAGGCAGGGACAATTACTCCTTAAATAGGTCAGAGGCACAGTGGGGGCTAAAAATGAACTGCTTTGATTATAATCTTTATCTTACTCATGTTCAGCATATCAACCTTTAATACTTTTTAATTAATTAATTAATTATTTAGTTAGTATTTATTTATTGTTTCTTGAGACAGTGTCAACGTATGTAACCACAGCTGGCCTGCAATCATTTTGTAACCAGGCTGGTTACAAATCCTTTTATCTCAGCCTCCTGACTGCTGGGATTACAGCCATGTGCTGCTATGTCCAACAAAACTCTTGGAGGTTTTGTTTTGTGGTTTGTTTGTTTGTTTGTTTGTTTGTTGTTTGTTTGTGGGTTTGGAGACAGGGTCTAGCTATGCAACTCAGATCCATCTCAAGCTCACTAAGAGTCCAGACTTGCCTTGAACTCATGATGCAGCCCAAGTTGCCCCAGAGTATTTATTTCTTTGGTTAATTTTGGGGGTGAAGGTTGTTGTTTGGTTTTAGTTTGGGGTTTTTTGAGACAAATTTTTACTATGTAATCCTGGCTGGCCTAGAAATCCCTATGTTGGCTAGACTGACCTGGAACTCACAGAGATCCTCCTGCCTCTGTCTTCTGAGTCCTGGGATTAAAGACATGTGCCACCACATCCAGTTTGGCTCAGAATTTTGTGACAGCCTTCTTGCCTCAGCCTCTCATGTTCTGGGATTACAGGCACAAATCACCATGTCTTTATTAACTCAGGTATTTTAAACTGCATGCAGTCATTTGGAGCATCAGCTTACTGTTTAATTATGCATATGAAACTACAATATTTTCCTTTTTTAATACTATACACCAGAGGCTAAAACCACTCACTACTGAGAGAGCAAATCAATAACAATTAGGTTCATCATCTATAAGTAACAGGATACACATATCTA
Source organism: Nannospalax galili (assembly GCF_000622305.1). Lineage (NCBI taxonomy): Eukaryota > Metazoa > Chordata > Mammalia > Rodentia > Spalacidae > Nannospalax > Nannospalax galili. The sequence continues at coordinate 1,594,847 of NW_008338883.1, read as the reverse complement.
TAGAAATATGAAAGCGAGGCTCAGCGGTTAAGAGCCCTTGCTGTTCTTGCAGAGGACCCAGGTTTGGCTCCCAACATGCACATGGTAGCTAACAATTATCTGTAACTCCAGTTTCAGGGGATTTAATACCCAGAGATCTCTGTGAGCATTGCAAAACACTCATACACATAAAATACAAATAAAATAAATTTTTTTTTATTTAAAAATTTTTTACAATTAAAGTTACAGTTTTAACAATATGCAAAATATTACAGTAATTCAGATTTTTTGGCATAATGATTACAGATTTGATAAATACATTTTGTATCTCATAATAGCGATGAGGATTATACAAAAGCTATTAAAACAATTATGAGAATAAATTCTATTGTCACTTAAGTATCTAAAGCTATTTTCCTTTGCGTTCTTCCAGAACGATTTGTTCTTATTCTTTACCTTAATTTGAGGGACTTCAAGAAGATACTTGTTTTTTTT
>NW_008338883.1:1591884-1592263 GCF_000622305.1 Nannospalax galili | reverse complement strand
CGATCCATGAGCATGGGAGGTACTTCCATCTTCTGATGTCTTCCTCAATTCATTTCTTTAAAGAGTTAAAATTTTCCTTGTAGTGCTCTTTAATATCTTTGGTCAGCTTTATTCCAAGATATTTTATTTTATTATGGCTATTGTGAGTGGGAGGGTTTCCCTGTGCTCTTTCTCTGACTGCTTGTCATTGCTATATAGAATGGCTATAGAGTGTTGTAGGTTAATTTTGTAACCTGCCACTTTACTGAATGTGTTAATAATTTCTAGGAGTTTGTGTGTGGAATTTTTGGTGTCCCTTAGATATATTTTCATATCATCTGCAAAAGGGATAATTTGAGCTCTTCTTTTCCAATTATTACTCCTTTAATTTCCTTTTCTT
>NW_008338883.1:1579445-1588833 GCF_000622305.1 Nannospalax galili | reverse complement strand
TGGTGCTCCTGGAGCCCAAGAAAGGGACTGAGTTGCTCTGGGTGAGAAGGGTCAGGAAGCAGTATTGGTTCCCCAGGTGTCTGAGGCCCCAAGACTAGGAATGGCGCAGGGCCCAAACTAGGAGTATAGAAAGGCGAGGCGGGGGGATGGAAGGGTGAATGGGGCTTAGGGAGTCCCGGCACGGAGGGAGCTGCGCTATAGACTTACCCCAAGAGGCCTGAGGATAGTAGTCAAAATAAAATTTTTTTAAATTAACAAAAGAAATATAAGGGGCTGGAGAGATGGCTCAGCAGTTAACACTGGTTGTTCTTGCAGAAGACCCAGGTTTGAATCTTAGCACCCACATGGCAGTTAACAACTGTCCATAACTCCAGTTCCAGGGACTCTGACAGCCTCCTCTGTCCTCCATGAGCATTGCACGACATGGGTGCACTTACCTGCATGCAGGCAATACACACATACACATAAAAATAAGTAAATAAAATATTAAAAATAAAATAAAAAATAAACGTTTTCTAGGTAATTATCTCAAACCCAGTTAGGTAATGAGAGAACAAGAGAAATATGTTTCCTGTTTTCTCTTTACTGTGGGGAGCAGAGAACAGAAAAGAGAAACAACGAAGGCTTGCCATTGGGAAGCACTCTGGCCATAGCAAGTTGTTTCATACTCTTTCATTCATGCAATAAGCAAGTGATGGGAAGACAAGCTAACAGAGTCCCAAGGGACATTTAATGTAAGGAGGTGGACACCTCTAGGGCTGAGGCGTATTGGAATGCAGGGAGGGCAGCAGAGCCCTGAGCAGTGCCACTGGCACACAGCCGCTTTGGACTCCACAAGGCACCTACCTAAGGCCCACTCAAATTCTTCAGAAGAGTACCATTTGCATCCACTACCCCAAATGGCTAAGCATGCCATCTGTCCCCTGTTTGCATTCTGTGCCATCCTCCAAAAAGGTGGCTAGGCTAGCATTCTTTACTGGAAAGAGCAGGAATCGCCTTGGGAGAAGGGTTCAAAGTCTTACTTTCCTTTATTACATTGTATTTCAACACAGCATATTTTCCTGTCTACTGACTTTTAAGAAAGCCCTGCCAAATAGTCTGTGCTAGAATAAATGAACAAATAAAAGAATTGCTTTGTAGCTGTTTGGACTTGGTTTTTAAGGAACTTTATCTTCATTCACATGAAAAAAAATAATAAGTCCTAACTCCATGTTTCACAAAAATGTGCGATGTGCACCCACAGGACAACAGGGAGAGAAGGATGGAAAGAATGAGTTCATTTTCAGTAGGAAAGTTTTCTGTATTAGTGAACGGAGATCATGGTAGGCTCGATTAGGTGGTGATGTTGACTAAAGCACTGGAGGGCATAGAGAAGCAGAAGGGTTATATACGATGCTGCAAGGGAAATAATGAGCATGAACAGTGTATTTAAAATAATCCCCAGGGGCTGGGGAGATGGCTTAGTTGGTAAAGTGCTTGCTAGTCAGTTGGTGAGTTCCCGGTCAGTGAAAGACACTGTCTCAAAAAAAGGCAAAGTGGATTGTACCCAAGAAACAACATCCAAAGTTGTCCTCTGACCTCTACACAGGCAAATGCACACCTCACGCACATTCTTGTACCCCCCCCCACATAAATAAGCCGTATATGGAAGTATATTAAATATGTAAACATATTAACAAGACCCAGGAAGTAAAAACAACTTCTAATCTAGAATTTGATAGAAGAGGATTTAAATGTTCAAGACATATTGTTGAGAAAACAAAGAATTTTACTATCTATTATGATACTACTGATATAAAAAAAAAAACAGAATTATCGGGACTGGAAAGATGGCTCATTGGTTAAGAGCACTGGCTGATCTGGGTTCAATTCTCAGTACCCATATGGTGCCTAACAACTGTTCGTAACTCCAGTTCCAGGGGATCTGACCTCCCTGGGCATTGCACAACATGGGTGTATGTATACGCAAACACTCATACACATAAAATAAAAATAACAAATAAGATATTTTTTTAAATATCCTCTGTGGTAGTTAATATTGATGATCAACTTGACATGATCTAGAATCACTTTGGGCATGTTTGTGGGAAATTATCTAGATGAGGTTAACTGAAGTGCAAGTACCCACTCTCAGTGTAGGTGGAATCACTCCTTGAATGGGGTCCTGGGCTGAATAAAAAAGGAGAAATCAAGTTGAGCACCAGCATTCAACTCTCTTTGCTTCCTGACTGCGTGCAAAGTGGGACTCACCACTTCAAGCTCCTGCTGCTGATTGACTGTACCCTTGAATCCTTGAGCCAAAGTAAACCCTTTCTCCCTTTAGTTATATCAGAGTATTTTTTTCTCTCCACTTTTTAAAATTTTTTTATGCATTTCATATAATACATATTAGACAAATTTAGATTCCCTCCCCCATGCCAGAGTATTTTTATCACAACTTGAAAAGTAACTAATATACTCTTTTTTTTTTTTTTTTTTTTTTTTTTTTTAAAAAGGGTTTCCCAAAACCCCTCGCTTTTTTTTTTTTTTAAAAAGGGTCTCCCAATAGCCCTAGCTGTCCTGGAACTCACTATGTAAACCAGGCTGGCCTCGAACTCACAAAGACCCACCTGCCTCTGCCTTCCAAGTGCTGGGAGTAAAGGCGTGCCCCACCATGCCTGGCTTACTAATATACTCTTTAAACAATACTATACATTACTTATCTGTTTGTATTTACTATGTCTATATCTATATGTAAGAAATGAAGAGAGGACTGGAGAGATGGCCCAGTGGTTAAGCGCACTGGCTGCTCTTGCAAAGGACCAGGGTTCAGTTCCCAGCACCCACATTCTCCAAGAACCTGCTTCAGGCGGCTAACAACCATTGATAACTCCAGTTCTAGGGGATCTGATGCCCTCTTCTGGCCTCTAGGGTGGGAGTTGTATACATGCAGGCAAAACACTCATACACATAAAAACAAAATAAATAATTTTTAAAAATTTATTATTTTTATTTTATGTGTATGAGTGTATTGCCTGCATGTATGTGAGTGCACCTGTGTCACTCAGTGCTGCGGAGGTCAGAAGAGGGTTTCGGGATTCCCCTGGAACTGGAGTTAAGGACGGTTAGGAGCTGCCATGTGGGTGCTGGGAATTGAACCCGGGTCCTCTGCAAGAGCAGTCAGTGCTCTTAACCGCTGAGAAAATTTGAAGGGGAATTTTTATTTCTGGTAATGATGAAATAAATTAAGTAAATCCAAGGCAGGAGTTTAGATGTAGATAGAGCACCTGCCTACCATATGTGAGACCCTGGGTTCAATCCTCATTACCTCCAGAATAAATAAAATTTAAAAATTAGCTAAGTCTCTGCTTAAGACAAGGATAACTTCAAAATATGTACTGAACTTGAATGCCCACACCCAAAGCCATCAAGAAGTTGTTAAAATTATAAATAATGACAGAGCTAGAAGCCAGGGAAGAGTGGGGCTCTCAGAGGTGATCCCAGCATTTGGGAACTCTTTTCTCCTCTGGATCAATTTTTTGTTTATGTAAGGGATTCTGAGAGGAGAAGAAAATGAATGGTTCTTTTGGTTGGCCTTGTCAGTCTAAGAGACCGTGAAAATGACCACTTTCTACAAAGGCTAGGTGTTGCCTTGAGATGCCCTTGCTTCAGGTTGGTCTCAATGCTCCTCAGTAACCACAAGGGGACACAGGGAGAGGCAGGTCCTTGGAGAATGCAGCTCAACTTTGGATAACGTTACTGGATTTAGCTTAGGGTCATAAAATAAAAGTTTTCTCTAGTGGCTGGAGAGATGGCTCAGAGGCTAGGAGCATGTATTGTTCTTATAGACAACCCAAGTTTGGTTCCCAACACCTGTGTCAGGCAGCTCACAACCACCAGTAACTCCTCAGGGGATCTGACGCTGTCTTTGGGCCTCTACACAGCGATTGCACTCCCATACACACTCAGACACACACACATACTCACACAAATAATAATAAAAGAAATCTTTTTTAAAAAAAGTTCTCTGGAGCTGGGCATGGTAGTGCACACCTTTAATTCCAGCACTCAAGAGGGGCAGGCAGATCTTTGTGAGATCTAGGCCAGCCTGGTCTACATAGCAAGTTCCAGGCCTGCTGGGGTTACAGGAAGATCTGATGCCAAAAAGCCAAAACAAACAAACAAAAAACACTTCTTTGGAAGAATGATAATCATAACATAGGATAATCATATCCTACAAACAATTCGAAAATACATAACTGGCCTATAGGGAATAAAATGAAAACTAGTAAAAACCAAATATCAGGGAATCAGAAACAAACTCTAAAATGACTGTGTCCATTATGTTCAGAGAGATAACTGAGAAACATGGCAGAGATCTAGAATCTATTCAAAAGGTGGGGTCAAATGTCTAAAACTAAAAACCATAACTGAATTTAAAACTCAATTTGATATATATTCTTAAAGTTAAAAAAAAATTCATGGGAACTAGAGAGATGAATCAGCAGTTAAGAGCACTGACTGTTCTTATAAAGAACCAATTCCCAGCACCAACATGGTGGCTAACAACCATCCATAACTCCAGTTCCAGGGGATCTGATGCTCTCTTCTGACCTCTGCAGGCATTGCATGACATGGATGCACCTGCCTACATGCAGTCAGTACACTCATATATGTAAAATAAAAATAAAGTTTTACATGTGTATGAGTATTTTGCCTACATGTAGGTAAGTGTACAACATGTGTGCAATGTCTGCAGAGACCAGAAGAGTGTGTCAGATCCCCTGGAACTAGAGTTAAGGATGGTTGTTAGCTGCCATGTGGGTGCTGAGAACCAAACATGGGTTCTCTGCAAGAGCAGCCAGTGCTCTTTACTGCTGAATCATCTCTCCAGTCCCAATTAGATATATTTTTAACATTTATTCATTTGTGTGTGTGTGTGTGTGTGTGTGTTGTGATATGTGTTACAATATACATGTAGAGGTTAGAGGACAATTTGCAACAGTTGTTTTTCTCCTTCTACCACATGGGTTCTGCTGATCAGACTCAGGTGATCAGGCTTGATGGCAAGCGTTCTTACCCATGAGCCACCTTGCTGGCCTCAATTTGATGTTTTCAGTAGCAGATTGAACACTATTGAAGAAAGACATAATGATTGGGAAATGTTTCTGCAAGAAAAGTTGGGAGGTTATATCTAGAAAGAAGCATAAAGAGATAAAAGAAGGTGCAAAGGTAAACAAATTAAGAGACTGCAGTGTGACTATTTTGTAGATGACAATTTAACTACAAGGAGAGTGAGAATGGGGCCTAAAAATATTTGAAGAAGGCTGGGCGTGGTGGCACACGCCTTTAATCCCAGCACTTGGGAGGCAGAGGCAGGAGGATCTTTGTGAGTTCGAGGCCAGTGTGGTCTACATAGTGAGTTCCAGGACAGCTGGGGCTACAAGGAGACCCTGTCTCAAAAAAAAAAAAAAGACAAAAAAAAATTGAAGACATTAGGGCTGGAGGGACTCAGTACTTAAGAGCACTAGCTGCTTTTGCAAAGGGCCCAAGTTGGTTCCCAGCACCCACATCAGGCAACTCACAACCACCTGTAACTCCAGTTCCAGGGGATCTGACAAGCTCTTCTGGCTTCTGTGAGTACCTGCAAGCACATGGTGCACATGAACTCGGGCAGGCACATATGCAAAAGATTTTTTAGCCAAGTGTGGTAGCTCATGCCTTTAATCCCAGCACTCAGGAAGCAGAGGCAGGTATCGCACTGTGAGATCAAAACTAGCCTAGTCTATTGTAGCATGTTCCAGGCCAGCTGGAGCTACCAGGAGACCCTTTCTCAGAAAACAATAACTAAAATGAATGAATAAATAAATAATAAATTTTAAATTTTAAAAAAAATTTGAAGAGATTATTACTGAGAACTTTCTTCAGTTGATGAAAGATATACTATCACAGATCCTAGAAGATACATAAAGCCAAGCAGGACGAATACAGAAAGTCATACTTAGGCACAATAAAACTGCTCAAAACCAGGTTTAAGAAAACATCTTAAATACTAAAGAAAACAGGGGCTGTAGAGCTGGCTCAGTGGTTAGGAACACTGGCTGCTCTTGAAGAGGATTAGAGCCCAATTCCCAGCACCCACATGGCAGGTAACAATTGTCCATAACTCCAGTGCCAGAGGACTCCAACATCCTCTTCTGACTTCTATGAGCATTGAATGACGTGGGTGCACTTATATACATGCAGGCAATATACTCATACACATAAAATAATAATATTAATAATGATAATAAAATATTTTTAAATACAAAATTTAAAAATGAGAGTATAGTGTCTCTTATAAATGAACATATTAAGCTTTTATAGTCAAAGATAAGATATTGCTGAGCATCGTGGCCCACGCCTTTACTTCTAGTACCAAGGAAGCAGAGGCAGGTGGATCTCTGTGAGATCAAGGCCAGCATGGTCTACATAACAAGTTCCAAGCCATCTGGGGCTGCAGGGAGACCTTGTCAAAAATGAAACAAACAAAAAACTCACAACAAAACAAAGATAAGATATCACATTAAAGATATTGCATGTATATATGCATATATATGAAAAATATCATATTAAAGATGTGGCATGTATATAAACATATATGTGAAAAATGTCTATTGACATATTACATTTATTTATTCAAAGATAAGGCATCTGGGCTGGAGAGATGGCTCAGCGGTTAAGAAAACTGTTCTTGCAGAAGACCCGGGTTTGAATCCCAGCACCCACATGGCAGCTAACAACTGTCAGTAACTCCAATTCCAGGGGATCTGATAACCTCTTCTGTCCTCCAAGGGCATTGCACTTACATACATGCAGGCAATACATGCATACACATAAAATAAAAATAAACAATAAATAAAATTTTTCAAAGATAAGGCATCTGTCTATTATGGGGATGACTTTTCTTAAGCTTGTTTATAATATAAACAAACTCATTGGGTTATGTGCTCCTCTTGTGACACGGACATATGACTTTAATCCCTCAGGACCCCTCCTTTCCCTCCACCCAAGATAGTGTATGAATGTGTATATGCATGTTTTTATGTGTCAAAGCACTGCAAACAGTACCTTTTTCTCATAGCAAAAAGTGAGAAAAGTTGAGAATTCTGTTTACAATTGTGTATGTGGTATTTCCTGTCTAGGAATCAAAGGATAAAAGTCTCTGATAAGATTCAGGTGGTTCTTGGCCAGGCATGGTGGCGCACGCCTTTAGTCCAAGCACTTGGGAGACAGAGGCAGGCAGAGCTCTATGAGTTAGAGGCCAGCCTGATCTACATAGCCAGTTCCAGGCCAGTTGGGACTACAGAGAGATCCTGTCTCAAAAAGAACCCCCCGCCAAAAAAAGATTCAGGTGGTTCTGACTCTTCTGCTGCTTCTTGTAAATCAAACTCAAGGTGGGAAGTTCAGAAGAAAGGGAATATTTCATATAGATAAAATGATAGACCATCATGATACTAGTTAAGAATGTGTTGGGGCTAACAACATAGCTTTTCTTAAGAACAACTTTAGGGGGCTGGTGAGAAGGCTCAACTAGCAAAGATGCTTGCCGCCAAGCCTTACTCCCTGAGGTCAATCCCTGGAATCCATATGTTAGAAGGAGAGACCAAATTCCTACAAGTTTTCCACTGACTTCCACACCCATGCCATGGTATACACACACACACACACACACACACACACACACACACACACACACACATTTTTTTAAAGAGCTTTAGGGGCTTGGGATGTATGTAGCTCAGTTGGTAGAATGCTTCCCTAGCATGTATTAAGTTGAGGCCTTGCATAAAGCCTGCATGGTGGCGCCCATCTGTAATCTCAATGCTGGGGAGGCAGAAGGAGCAGAAGTTCAAGAGCATCCTCAGCTACATAGTGTGTTTGAGACTAACCTGGACTACATGAAACCCTATCTTTTTTTAAAAAATTGTTTTAATTAAAAAGAATCAGTTTATTGGGATATAACTCCTGTGCCATGCATGTCATCCAACACTATATTTAGTTAGTATCAGCATCACCCTTGGTCTGTGTTCCTCTTCTGCCTCTCACGGCCAGGGCCATCTCTCCATAGCTCTACCAGGCCTCTGAGCCCTCAGCTGCTGGGTCCCTCAGGTTATCTTTTTATTTTTCCAACTGGGTTGGTACCATTACTTTTATTTATTTATTTTTATGATGTGTGGTGTATATGTGTGTGCTCCTATGTCTATTTGTTTGTGTGTGGAGGCCTGACGACAACCTGAAATGTCAGTCCTTGCCTTCACCATGTTTGAGGCAGGGTCTCCTGTTGTTCACATCTTCATAATGCAGGCTAATTAGTCCAAAATTTCAAGGGGTTCTCCTGTCTTTACCTCCCATCTCAGCATAGGAGTGCTGAAATTACAGATGTATGCTACTTGAGCTCTGGGGAGTCAAATTCCAGTCCTCATGTTTGCATAGCGTGCACCTTATCCACTCAGCCATCGCCCCAGCCCATCTTCAGGTGATCTTATGGTGTGGCTTTTGTGTCTTGCCTACTTCTTGAGACCTTCTTGGTATAGACAAGCCATGACTTCAAGAGTAGAACTCACCAACTGCCATCTATCCACCAGCCACCTCCATCAGCCTTATGTGAGCCTCCTTCATATCCAAGCTGATGTGACGGGGGGTTTCTGATCTTCCCACACAACCTGTGTGTTCCCCCTCCAGACAGCTAACCTGTGAGGAAGCATCTGGTACCAGCATTGGTGGTCCAGAGCCAGCGTCTTTTTCTGAAGCAACAGCTGGGCTGACTAAATGAAGTACCAGGAAGCATAACCAATCCAGAGAGAGTCTCAGAGGTGCCCTGTCACAGACTTGCACTAGCAGGGGGTGTTATTTTTGGGTTGAGTACATATAGTCTGTTTAGGAAGCGCATCTGTTCTGGAAGTTAGAGAAAAGGGCTATGAAGACTAGAAGAAGAGCTCTAAAGCCCAGGAGGAACTGAATCAGAAAGATGAAGAACATGAGAGGGTTTCAATAGTGTGACATCAGCCTGGCCAGGATGGGAGAACTCAGCTCTAGCCTGTTTGAGTGTGGTCATTCACGTCTTTTTGAAAAAATATTTTATTATTTTTATTTTATGTGTATGAGGGTATTTCCTGCATGTAGGTAGGTGCACTCATGTTGTGCAATGCCCATGGAGGTCAGAAGAAGACATCAAATCCTCTGGAACTGGAGTTAAGAATGGTTGGTATCCGCCACGTGGGTGGTGGGAATTAAACTCCAGTCCTCTGCAAGAGTAGTCAGTGATCTTAACCACTAGCCATCTCCCCAGCCCCTTATTCACATCTTAACCAATGACATCTTGATCTCTTTCCCTTCCCCTCCCCTTCCTCTCCCCTCCCTTCCCCCC
>NW_008338883.1:1573120-1579417 GCF_000622305.1 Nannospalax galili | reverse complement strand
CCCCTCCTCTCTCCCTCCCCTCCCCTCCTCTCTCTCTCCCCTCCCCTTCCCTTCCCTTCCCTTTCCTTTCTTCCTTTTTCCTCCCCTTTCCTTTCTTTTCCTTCTTTTTATGGCCTCTTTTTCTCATTTTAATTTTAAAATTGCATTTATTTATTTATTTATTTTGTATGTGTATGCATGTCATGGTACCACATGGTACCCTCATGTGAGCCCTGGAGCTCAAAAAACAAAACAGACAATGTAGAATAGGAGCTATGTAACTTGTTACATTTTCTTTCTTTCTTTTTGGTGGAGAGCAGGGGTTGAGACAGGGTCTCCCTGCAGCCCCAAGTGGCCTGGAACTTGCTGTGTAGACCAGGCTGGGCTCCACTCACAGAGATCCTCCTGCCTCTGCCTCTTGAGCGCTGGGATTAAAGGTATGTACCATCACACCTGGCTTTATATTAGATAGACTTACAGAAAGATAAGGCATTTTTCTTCCAATATTGTCTGGCTAAAAGAAGATTTTATAACAATGTATAGACACTAAGTAGTGAAGCAAACATGTTGTTATTTCTGTCCATTTTGATTTACTGCCTGCTTGCATTTAATTATAGTTTTGCTCAGTCCCACCCACCTGCACATATGTGTATAGTCTGTTAGGTGAAATTGGAGAAGAAACTGAAATTCATCTTACAGGATGTGAGGACCATAAATGCAGTTTGTGCAATAAGTTGTTTTTTGTTTTTGTTTTTGTTTTTTAAAGTATCTTTAAGGTACTGGAGAGATTGCTCAGTGGTTAAGAGCACTGGCTTCTCTTGCAGAGGACCTGGGTTCAGTTCCCAGCACCCACATAGGGACTATCAACCATCTGTAACTCCAGTCCCAGGGCATGTGATGCCCTCTTCTGACCCCCTAGGGCACTGCACACATGTAGTACACTTACATACATGAAAACAAAACATTCATACACCTTTAATCCCAGCCCTTGGGAAGCAAAGGCAGGTGGATCTCTGAAAGATAGAGCCCAACCTGATCTACATAATGAGTTCCAGGCCAGCTGGGGCTGCAGGGAGACCCTATCTCAATAAGGCAATAATAAAATAAAATTTTTAAAAAGTATCTTTAAACTACAGTTTGGATGGGTCATGTTGAAGCAGGCTTAGATCCCAGCACTTGGTAGGCTGAGGTAGAACCATCATGAGTTCTAAACCAACCTGCTCTGCATAACAAGATCTCGACTCAAAAACAAAACAATTTCAAAATCCCCCAAAACAATAAAAATGTTTGGGGCATCTCAAACTTAAACCTAGTTCAACAGTTGCTAATAGCCTTGTGCTGGGCTCAGGCTCTGCTCTACTCTGAATTACTCCATATTATATAAAACTGGGTTTTCAGGCTGTGACTTGCCCTAGGAAACTCCATTTTGCAAACAGCTTTTGACTCCATGTTGAGAGGCAAAGATGACTACTGCCCCTGGGGACCCAGAAACTGCCCCTTCTATCAAGTACCATCCATCTAGTCCAGACCAATAAATGACTTACTTCTGGGGATAGGAGGGGAGCCACCCTATACGTTTATTGGGGCCACTTGAAACCATGGGGTACATAGGTGTATAAAAAGAGTATTGAGCGGAGCATGGTGGCACATGCCTTTAATCCCAGCACTTGGGAGGCAGAGGCAGGCAGATCTCTGTGAGTTCAAGGCCAGCCTGGTCTACATAGTGAGTTCCAGGACAGGACAGCTGGGAGCTGGGGCTACAGGGAGACCCTGTCTCAAAAAGACCAAAAAAAAAAAAAAAAGAGTATTGGGGGTTAGCAAGATGGCTCAGTGGTTGAGAGCACTGACTGCTTTTGCAGAGTACCTGGGTTCAATTCCCAGCACCCACAAGGCAGCTAACAACCATCTGTAACTCCAGCTCCAGGGTATCCAATGCCCCCTTCTGGTCTCTGTGGGCATTGCATATACATGGTGCACTTACACACATGCAGGCCAAACACTCATATACATAAAAAGCAATAAATCTTTTTAAAAAACATATTAAGGAAACTAGGCCCAAGGACTTATCAGACACACCAGACCAAGGAAAGGGTGTAACTTTCTCTTCTGAATCCCATGAAGTGATGGATACCTATGCATGATTCCATACTAACCTAACATCTGATACCCCATGTGTGCACCAAAGACCTAGGCTTTCCTACTGTTCCTAGAGCCTTGGCATGGCTGGGTCCCCCTCTCTTGACATGGCCTACCCAAATGCCTGTCCATCCACCTGTAATGACTTATTTCACTTAGCACAAAAATTTCAGTTTCATACAAGTTATATGATAATGATATGAATTTTTAAATTTCATGTGTATGAATGTTTTGTCTGAATGTATGTAGGTGTACCACATGTGTACAGTGCATTCAGAGGCCAGAAGAGGGCTTCTGATCTCCTGGAACTGGAGTTACAGATGGTTGTTAGCCAGAATGCTGGGAACTGAACCCAGGCCCTCTGCAAGAGCAGTCAGTGCTCTTAACGTTGAGCCATCTCCCCAGACCCCATAATCATATATGTATTGGCACTTTATTCCTTTTTTGTGGTTGAATGATATCCCATTGTATTTTTAAAATATGAATATTTAGCTATTCCACCACTATTTTTTGAAAAGACTATTCTTTCCCCCCATTATATAGTTTCGATCCCCTTGTTGAAGTCACCTGATGATACATGTATGGGTTTATTTCCAAACTATCAATTCTATTTCTTTAGCAATATCCAGCAGTCTTCCCAGGAGATTTGTGGCTTTGTTTCTATAGTTTCCATTACTTGTGGTCAACTGCAACCCCAAAACATCAAATGAAAAATCTCAGAAATAAATAATTCACAAGTTTTAAGTTCCAGGCTGTTCTGAATAGCATCATGAAATCTGTGCCTTTCTGCTCCATTCTGGCCCACAACATAAACCATCCCTTTCTCTGGCATATCCACACTGTATACTCTTTCCATCTCTTAGTCACTCAGCCATCTTGGTTGTCAGATCAACTATTACAGTGCTTGTATTCAAATAACCCTTATGCAGTATTCTAATGCTATAACACAATGCCCATGTCTTTTGCTTCATCTCATCAGGCAGACACTGTATCATCTCACATCATCACCAGGAGAGAGGCCAGTATAGTACATTAAGCACACACACACAGAGAGAGAGAGAGAGAGAGAGAGAGAGAGAGAGAGAGAGAACATTCATATGGCTTTCATTATAGTATATTATTTATAATAGTTCTGTTTTACTAGTTACTATTATTAATCTATTATTATGTCCACTTTACAAGCTTTATCATAAAGCAACAACAATAACAAAAAACAAGGGTTGTTAAAATAGCTCAACAAGTAAAGGTGCTTTTGCCACCAAACCTGATGACCAGAGTTTGAGCCTCAAAACCCACATGGTAGAAGAAAAGAACCAAGTCCTTCAATTGCCCTCTGATTACTACATGTGTGCTTTGGCAAACACATGCACCCTTTCTACTAAATAAATAGATAGATAGATAGATAGATAGATAGATAGATAGATAGATAGATAAATAGATAGATAAATGTGAAGAAAACATACTATGTATAGTTTGGTCCTGTCTGTGGTTTCAGACATCTGTGGGAATTGCTTCCCAGCAGATCTAAGAGGAGTATTATAGCTTTACTATAATGCCTGTGGTGGTTTGAGTGTCCCCCATAGGCTCTGAGTATATCAACACCTAAGTGGTCCCCAGTTTATGGTGCTGTTTGGGACAGTCATGGAACCTTGAGGATGTGTGGCCATGCTGGAGGAAGGATATGAAGGGGAGGTGGGGGGGGGTTTGAACATTCAAAACCACATCCCAGTCCCACTTACAGTTTCTCTCTCTGCTTCCTGATCCTGCTTGAAAATGTGAGAACTCAGCTTTCTGCCTCTAGCCATGCCTCCCTGCCACGATGGACTCTTATCCCTCTAGAACCATAAGCCAAATAAACTCTTCCTTCTGTAAGTTGCCTTGGTCATGGTGTTTTATCAAAGCAACAGAAAAGAGCTAACTAAGAGCCAGGTGTGGCGGTGCATGTCTTTAATCCCAGCACACGGAGGGCAGAAGCAGGCAGATCTCTGTAAGTTCAAGTGCCTGGTCCACATAGTGAGTTCCAGGCCAGCTGGAGCTATAGGGAGACCCTGTCTCAAAAGGGCAAAAAAAAGTAACTAATACAACCACCAACTTGACAAGGAATATAAAAGAAATTGACCATCCATAGCAAAAGTTTTATAAAAACACCTTTTTCAGATATCAGTAATCAGTAGGATATAAAATTGGAATAGCTGAGTTGTTTGATATAGTGAATATGGAAGCTATAGCAGTATGTATTTGACTGAGACCCAAACAAAAAAATGCCCTGGAATCAGAAAGGGCCAGCACAGACAGCTGCAAAGCCTGTGGACTATATAACCCTCAGGACCTTCAGCCTTGTATGTTAAGATATAAGTAATCATTCAGGTGTAGTGGGAGGCTGAAGAGATCCTGTGAAGGATTGCCTTGAGTTCAAGGCTATCCTGGGTTGTAGAGTGAGACCTGCTTTTTTTTTTAAATCATTTTATGTGTATGAGTGTTTTGCATGCATGTATGTAAGGGTACTACATGTGTGCAATGCCCACAGAAGCCAGAAGAGGGTGTCAGATTCCCTGGAATTGGAGTTACAGATGGTGTCACCATGTAGGTGTTAGGAATTGAACCCTGGTCCTCTGCAAGAGCAGTCAGTGCTCTTAACCACTGAGCCATCTCTCCAGCCCTCACAACCTTGTCTAAAAAAGAGATACAAGTAGTGCCCTCAGAGTTCTGTAATGACATTTTTGCCTAAAATTAACCATTTAAAACCCTCAAGAATGTTGTATGACAATCTTTAAAAACTCAGAAATTAGCCAGGTGTGGTGCACATGCCTGTGAGCCCAACACTTGGGAGGCAGAGGCAGGTGGATCTCTGTGAGATCAAGGCCAGCCTAGTCTACATAGTTACAGGCCAGCTGGGGCAACAGGGAGACCCTGTATCAAAAAACCAAAATCCAACCAACCAACCACCACTCAGAAATCAATACACTATGACTGAGCATAGTGGCACACCTGTGCAATCCCACATGAGAAACTGAGGCAGGAGGGTTGTGAGTTCAAGGTTGGCCTGGGCCACATAGCCAGATCCTTTGCAGGATGGGGAAGGTAGCAGTTGTTGAAGCATGTTTGAGGATCCTGGGGAAATAAAGTGAGTTAGTGTGGTGGTGTTAATGGAATCTTAGGCCAGAGACCTGGTTCTGGGAGGTCCCAGCAAAGCAGGTCCATACATTCATCCCAGGAAACCAAATAGGAAAGGTACTAATAACCAAACAGGACCTATTAGGGCTCTACCTGGAGGACAAGCAGGCCAGCATCCTCAGTCTTGTCTTCAGGGCTGTACTCCATAAGCCAGGGTACAGGACTGAAAAAAAAAAAAAGAAAGAAAAAAGAAAGAAAGAAAAAAAAAAGAACTCGGCCAATATTCTGTAGAAAGGAGGCCAAAATGATGCATAATTAAACAGTTTTCAAACCGTGGCCCTGTGGATCATCAGGACCAAGTGGGGCCTTTATGATAGGGAAGTTGCTGTTGCCCAGGCGATATTGTTTGTTGGCTTTTGTTACAAGATGTTTCTCTGTTAGATCTGCAGAAGCACTGACAGTACAGGAGACAGGTGGAGGCAGGTGGCCAAGCTTTTACCTGGTACCTAGTTACCCAGCTCACATCTGTAGACATCTGCAGTTCAGGCAAGTGAAGAGTCTATACTTGTAGCAAAAGCAGCTTTGAAGTCTTAGTTACAGTACAAGGAAACAGACATTGGAAACGAGGTTAGTGGAGTGGATCAGTCCCACTTATGCAGGGGCTTGTAGGTTATGATAGTTAATACTGCCAGTTTGACAGCATCTAGAATCACCTAGGAGACATACCTCTGCATGTGTCTGAGTGAGGTGGTTAACTGAGGTGGTTGAGGTAGGAAGAACCACCCTAAATGTCAGTGGCACTGTTCCAAAAGCTGGAGTATAGGACTGAATAAAAAAGAAAAAGCAATACTGGCCAAAGGGCTTTCCAGTGTGCATACCCTCAGGTCATACATACACCTCAGTAACCCCTCAGTTATCTCCGTAAGTAAGCTCAGTAAACTCATTGGTTCCCTGGTAAAACTTTAATCAAACATTGGCTTGACACTAGAACTTTAAAAGGGAATAAGCATTGCTTAGCATCTCCAGAAAAGAAGTTTCACAACTGATGGAAAATTTATTTGTTAGTGC
>NW_008338883.1:1537310-1573108 GCF_000622305.1 Nannospalax galili | reverse complement strand
ATTATGTCTTATAATTGTTTTTTTAACTTTTAAAAAGAAAATGGAGAATATAAAGGATGTCAAAAGGATATGGGAATGAAGATATTTTCCAAATAGAAAAAAATGAGAAAGCCTAAGCAAGTGATGAAGGTCTGTGTAGGTTTTTTATGATATAAAGGATTAGACAAAAATAGTATACACATAATTTTAAAATTTCTAAGGTCAGAGTTTAGCCAACTAGTTAAAGGAACAAAATATATATCTAGTTGAGGTTTATCTGAGAATATCTGTTTTTTCACCCAAGCTTTATCTACATAGGACATGGTAATTAAAAGTACCAGACTGGTGGAACTAACCTTATTGGATATTTAACAGCCATACTTTGATGCCTATACTAATGTGGTCAGAGGGACTTAAAGGACAGTTTTTGCCCCTTGCCCTCTAAGGTTGACTAAGTTCCAGAGGACTATGGAACATCTCTCAAAGTGTCCTGTGACTGTGGTGAGTCACCTGTCTTCTTGTTCAGGGAGGCCATGGAGACCCCATGAGATGGACTTAAACCAGTGTCCAGCCTACAAAGAGGAGGGTCAACTCAGAGGAAACAGCTCAGCCACACTTCCAAGTGAAGCCAGACATGGTCAAGTGGACCTTTGACTTATCTTCATATAAATGGAACTGGTAAAAAAAAAAAGAAAAAAAAAAAAAAAAAAAAAAAAAAAAAGGAGCCAGGGCTCCTCCAAGCCCATGTGACCCCTGAGGAACAGATCCTCGAGTGACCTTAAGTATAAAAATAGATTGATTTATTTGGGCCACCTGTATGGTCTTAAACACCCAAAAGGAAAGTATAACCAAAGAGTAAAGTCATTCATATATTTCTTTAAGAGTTCAAGGGATTACATTCCCAGACATTAGGCTTAAGTCCATATAAAAAATTATTTAGATAATTATTTCTCATTGATGATTTTGTTCCTAATCAGAAAGTGCTGCAATACTGTAGTGCCCACCTGTAACTAAGGGCGACAACCCAGTATTCTAAAATGATGGATAAATTTGTTTTCTCCCCTATCTAGAAGCCTTCGAGAGGGAACTGACACTGATTCTAACCATTCCAACAGCCATAAAAATACCTGAAAGCAAATCCTGAATCCATCACTCTAGAGTCCAGCCTTGGAAGACAAAAGAAAAATGAGAAAGAACCTGGTAGAGGGATGCTTTTGGAAGCCCTTGTCAAGAAATTCCAATGGACTCACTCTCATATGAACATTTGAAAACTGCCCTGTTCTAACTTTTTTCTTGTTCCCTGTCTAGAACTTGTAATGCTAATTACTCTTGCCTTTACTTCTCCTTCATATCTCCCATTCATGATTCAAGGACTTTCTTCTGAACTTGTAATGTTAATTACTCTTGCCTTTACTTCTCCTTCATATCTCCTAGTCAGGATCCAAGGACTTTCTTTTCCCCCTAGAGATAAGAGTTATGCAATTTGGGAGTCTTAGATAGACCCACTGAAAGGGGTACTCCAATTGCCTCACCCTGCATCCCTGTTCAGCATGGAAGAAGCCAGAGCGGTCTGCATCCTGATTCCCTATCCACAAGTTGGGTAACCTCTTCAGTGGATGATAAGAATAGGAGGTAAGAATTGGCTAGGCAGTTAGGGAAAAAACACCCCCCAAAAAGTAGCCAGTTTCTTGGCTAAAACTCACAATGTCCTTGGGCCTCTTAGCAACATACCCCGTTCCACAGGACAAAAATGTCTAAAGTATTTGGGAGCTTTTATCTAATCCTTAAAAGATTTTAGGGTTACTTCTTCAGAGGGGGGAATGTTAGAGTAGCCAAAAGCCCCATAAAAAATAAATAAAAGAAGGAAGAGTACATTTAAAAAAAGAAACAGAGGATCTTATCAGAAAAGAAGTAGTCTCAAGATATGTGAACCAATATTTTAGGACCAACTTGTTTTTTTCCAGCAGAATCTTTACAAACTTGTAGGTAGGACTACAAGTCCTAGATCTGACTTGCTATTATCTTTCAGAGTGATTGTGAAATGAATTAATACATGTAAATAATTCAATGTAGAGCTTGTTCCATAATATATGTTAAAAGATCTGCTTTTGCTAAGGAACAAAAAAGAATCTAAGAAGTCAATAGATGAAGTGGATGAAACTTTTAAGACAGTACTGATGTTAAATGTTTCAAACCTGTAAGTGTTCAACTTTTGAATATCTCTACTATAGATAAAGTTTGAGTATGCACCACAAAAAATAAAATTAAATAGATTTTTTTAAAAAGAGAGAAAGCAATTTGAGCACCAGTGTCTCTCCCCTCTCCTCTCTCCTCCCTCCTTCCCCACTGTGTTTACTATGTGACTAGCCACCTCATGCTCCTGCTGTAGGGATTTTCCTGTCTTCATGGACTGTACTCTTGAACTCTGAACCAAAATAAACCCTTCTTTCTTTAAGTTGATTTTATCAAGATATTTTGTCACAGCAACAAGAAAAATAACATAGATCATAAAGAGTTTGTATTTTTTGTCCTAAATGCCATGAGAGGCCTCCGAAAACCTCACTGTTGTGTGCACCATTGGAGGGAAGACATATGACTCTGTTAGTCTGGTTGTGCTACTATAACAAAATATCACAGACTGGATAATTTATAAAAAGTAGAAATGTGTTTCTTATGGTTCTGGAGGCTGGGACATTCCAGATCAAGGCATGGACAGGTTCAGTGTCCAGTGAGGGCTGCTTTCTGCTTCCATGATGGTATCTTGTTGCTGAGTCCTCCAAAAGGGACAAACACTGGGGACCAAATGCAGGATTTTTGTATGCTAGGCAAAAACTCTACCAACTGAGCCACATCTCCAGATGGAAAGTTTCTTCTTTATCATGTTGATAGGCTGGATTTGAAGATATTTGACGCTTCAGTCAATTACATTAAAAACATGCAACAAATTATTGTCTGGTTTAGTAAATTAGAATCTATGGTGGTATTCCAGAAATTGGCATACAAAGATTATATATTATAAATATATATTATATATATGTGCATGTATGTATGTGTGTGTATGTGTGTGTATTTATGTTTGAGATGGGGATCTCTACATTGTTCAGACTGGCTTTGACTCCTGGCCTCAAGGGATCTTCCTGCTTCAGTTTCCCAAGTAGCTAGGACTCCAGCTGAGTTACTGCATCCTAGTTTAAGATAATTATTTAAATTGAAAACAGTAGATTACAGAATAGTATGCACTCTTGGCCTCCATTTTAAAGAATACAGTATCTCGGGCTGGAGAGATGGCTCAGGAGTTAAGAACACTGGCTGTTCTTGCAGAAGACCCAGGTTCGAATCCCAGCACCCACATGGCAGCTAACAACTGTCCATAACTCCAGTTTCAGGGCATCCAACAGCCTCTTATGTCCTCCATGAGTATTGCACGACATGGGTGCACTTACCTACATGCAGGTATAACACTCATACACATAAAATAAAAATAAAATATTTTTTAAAAAAGAATATAGTATCTTTTTTATTAGAAGCTTGCAAGTCAACAGATTAGAATTCCAGCAGTGGCTACCTCGGTTGTTGGAATTTACTGTGGTTTCATTCTTTTTTGAGACAGGGTCTCCCTCGTAGCCCTAGCTGGCCTGGAACTATGTAGACCAGGCTGGCCTTGAACTCACAGAGCTGCCTGCCTCTGCCTCCCCAGTGCTGGGATTAAAGGCATGTGCCACCACGCTCGATCCGGTTTCATTCTTTTTAAATTCTTGTTATTGGTGATTTTAAATGACAACAATAATCAGGGACTACCTTGGGTAATTTTTTGTTTT
Source organism: Nannospalax galili (assembly GCF_000622305.1). NCBI lineage: Eukaryota > Metazoa > Chordata > Mammalia > Rodentia > Spalacidae > Nannospalax > Nannospalax galili. Next base: position 1,569,311 of record NW_008338883.1, on the reverse strand, counting down.
CTTTTGAGACAGGTTCTCAAGTGACCAAGGCTGGCCTCAAACTTGTTAAGTAGCTGAGGATGACGAATTTCTGATTTTCCTGCCTCCACCTCCCCTGTGCTGGGATTATGATGTGCACCACCATGTCTAGTTTATGGGGTGCTGAGGACTGAACTCACTTCATGGATGCTAGGTAAGCACTCTACCAACTGAGCCACATCCCCAACCCCAATAACTTTTTTTAAATAAAGAGAATCCAGGAAGGTGTCTGGAGCTGGACAGTGTGCGGCTGGACCACCTGTCAGGGGTATGTGGGGGCGCACCAAGGTGATGCGGTCGCCGAGACGGACCAGATGAGGAGCCAGAGAGGCAGCCAAGCCCCGCCTGGGAAGGGGCAAGGGGAATGAAAAGTGGGCGGAGCTAAGGGCTCCTGCCGGCCACGTGGCTGGCGGGAGCCAATGGCCGTGTCCGAGCCCACCTTGAGGAGAGGCTGGGTGCCGGGCTGGCGTCACCAGGACAACGGGCGTCGCCGGCGCCTTGTGACTCCGGGCTGTGGGCGCGCTTGCGGCTTTTCGGCCATGGTGAGTCTGGGGACCGTGCCCAGCGGGCAGCGCGGATCCTGGGCGCCCCGGGGCCGGTGCAGCGGGGCGCTGGGGTCGGAAGTGGGCCGCGACCTGCGGAGCAGGCAGGGCAGGGCAGGACAGGGCAGGGCCCTGCAGGGCAGGGCTGATTAGGGTTGGTCCCCAGCGCCTGCTGGGGGCCCCGTGTCCCCGTGCTCTCTGCTGCTCGGTGTCTCCATCACACCCGGGACCTGCACTCATTTGCCCACCCGGACAGCGTGACGCTCTTTGGCCGGAGCGAGCCGGAGAAGCCACCAGCGAGGGTGTGGTTACAGAGATCCGTAGACACGCTCTTTTGCAGTCTTGCTTTTATGCAATGATGTCAGTGCCATAACATGCATTTGTCTCAAGTTCAGCATCCGGATGGAGCTTCCAGCATGTAGGAATTTAAATGGGAGGTTTAGGACAGACACCTTTTGGAAAAAAATGGGGACATTGAGCTGGAAGTTTTTTCTTTCTTTCTGAGCACTGCACCCTCACTGAGAGATTTAATGAACCTATGGTTAGTATGTTATAAACGCTGTAAATAAGTGGTTAGCTTTGCTCAATAAACTTGGGAGGCAGTGGACATACCACCTGGCCTCCGTTAACTTCGATTTTTCACTTGGCCATGGTGTTGGTTGGAATAGGCAAGGTTCAGGGGATTGTGAGAAGGTGTGATTTTTTTAGAGGCCACCACCTGAGTAAAAGAAGACAGGAGCTGGACTGCTTGCTTGGCCACACATCCTGGGAATATTTGAAGATTAGCTTAATAGGGATGTGCCTAGTTTTAAAGAAATACATATATAGGTCTACTGAGATGGCCCAATGAGTAAAGACATTGGGTACCATTCCTGAGGACCTGAGTTCCATCTCCAGAACCTACGTTTTCGAAGGAGAGAAGCGACTCCCTCAAGTTGTCCTCTGACCTTCCCATGTGGCACACTCTTTCCTACCCTGCCACCCCTGCCAAATACAAATGAATAAATAAAATGTAAAACAATTGTATATATTATGTATTTACCTCAAGTCAATGGAGACTGGGGTGTGTTTGTGTGTGTGTGTGTGTGTGTGTGTGTGTGTGTGTATGTGTATGTGTGTGTGAAGAAGGCCAGAGATTTCAGATGTCTTGCTCAATCTCTGTGCACTGTCTTTGGGGTTTTGAGGTGGGGGGTGTTGAGACAGGGTCCCTTTGTAGCCCCAACTGGCCTGGAACTTGCTGTGTAGACCAGGCTAGCCTCAATCTCACAGAGATCTGTCTGCCTCTGCCTCTCGAATGCAGGGATTAATGCTGACCTGACTGTGTCCACTATATCGTCTTTAAATATATTTTTTTATTTTAATTTTATGTGTATGAATGTATTGCCTGCGTGTATGTAAGTGCACTATGTTGTGCAATGCCCCCAGAGGTCAGAAGTGGTATCGAATTCCCCTGGAACTGGAGTTATAGATGATTGTTAGCCACAATGTGGCTGCTGGGAACCAAACCTAGGTCCTCTGTAAGAGCTCTTAACTGCAAGATCTCTTAACCGCTGAGCCATTTCATCCAGCCCTGCCTCTATCTTTTGACAGAGTCTCTCAGTGCACCTGGAGCTCACTGACCTGGCGAGGCTAACTTGCCAATGAGCGCCAAGGATCTGCCTGTCTTCCCCACCCCACATCCCCCAGTACTCAAGTTACAGGCAGTAGCCATTACACAGGCTTATATGTAGGTGCCGGGAGTCTAAACACAGGTCTTCATGCTTGCATGGCAGGCACTTTATGAACTGAGCCATCTCCTCAGACCACCGAGATTTGATTCTTACTGCAGGGGTCAGTAGAAGGGATGAACCTACTACACAGAGACTTCACAGTTGCAGCTGACCTGGGGAGAAAACCCACTATTTGGAACTCTGGTCAATCCTGGATTGTCACCTTTCCTCATTCTCTCCCTTTTCTTTTTATTTTTTCTTTGGTTGAGTCAGGGTCTCTGTAGCCCAGGCTGGCCTCCAACTTGCAGAGATCCTCCTGGTTCAGCCTGCTGAATTCTGGGGTTCTAGGCATGAGCCACCATGCCCAGCTCTTTTTCTCTTCATAAGTGATTGGAGGGCTGGTGATAAGAGATGGATAGTCTGTATTTTATATAGACTCTAGCAAAACAACTCCTAAGTGTACCCTGCTGACCAAGAAAACCCACGAACAACAGTAAAGCATCTTTATTGACACATAATAAATTTTTTAGTTCTGAGGGTGCTTGCTTGTTTGAGACAGGCTCTCCCCATGTAGTACACGCTGGCTTCAGCCTCAAGATCCTCCTGCCTCAACATCCCAAGTGTTGTCATCATGGCTGTGCACCACCCCGCCCAGATCATCTGCTACCATTTATTGTGTACATTCCGTGTGTGAGACGTTTTTCTGAGTGTCTTTGGTATCTCAAACTGTCAACTACTCTGTGAGGAAGAAACCATTTTTCCATTTTATTTATTTTAAATTTTATTTTATGTGTATGAGTGTTTTGCATGTATGCAAGTGCACTGCATGTGTGCAGTGCTCACAGAGGCCAGAGGATATGTCAGATTCCCCTGGAACTGGAGTGACAGATTATTGTTAGCTACAGTGTGGGTGCTGGAGAACCTGGGTCCCCTGCAAGAGCAGCCAGTGCTCCAGCTGAGCCATCTCTCCAGTCCCTGTTTCTCCATTTTAGAGATAAGTAAACTGAAGTATAGGAGGTTGAAGAAACTGCCCTGGTCACCCAGCTTGTGGTTGTGTTGGGTTTCAGAAGCAGAATCTCCTTATATGTGATCACTGGATTTTGCTGTAGAGGGTGTTGTTTTCATGTTCTCTGGTATATAAAAGGAAGTTCTTTTTTTCTTATTTGGACTTGTTTGGACGGTTTTGAGCAATTACGAATGGTTTGTGCCTTGTTCCTGGCATTGAGTTAGATGCTGTGGACAGAGCGGGCAGGCCTTGCTTTCTCTCCCCTTCCTTTGCTTTCTTCTCTTTGGCAAAGCTGAATGAAAGGAATTAGGAAGCATGGGTGAGAGGATCTGTGTCCACACTCCTGCCTGGGCAGCACTTGGGAGTGTCTCCTGTTGCTTCACGTTCAGGAGTTGCCATCTGCTTTTTGTGAATCACAAAACCAGTGTTTAACAGAAGCCGGGTGGACATGTGGGACAACGCAGCACTGTTAAAAACTTTGTTTCTTTGCAGGTGTGGTGTTGCACGCCTGTGAGATTGGGCCAGCCTGGTCTACATATCAAGCTCTAGGCCAGCTGGGGCTACAGAGAGATTCTGTCTCAAAAAATAAGTTGTTTTTCTCTCCTTTCCCCGCCTCCTCCTCTTTTCTTCTCCCCTTCTCTCCCTCCCCCCTTCCTCATCCTCCTCATTTCTTCTTCCTCCTTCTTCTCATCTTCTTCATCTCCTTTTATTATTCCTCCTGATATTCTTTAATTGTTGTTACCAGCAGGCATTAAATAACTATTTAAATTTTAATTCATTTGGAACAAAATAGATGCTGGAGTACCTATTCCATGTTGTCACCAAATTTTATTATTGTTTAATACTTCAGCTTATAAGATAAATTTATTTTTGAAATTGTACATTGTATCAATGTTTCAGAAATTCATCCTCTGGTTTTCTCCATGTTTCGCACCCCTCTTTCTGTATTTGCCATCATCATGTCTTGTTAGAGGCTTGGGAAGCAGCATGGGTTGGGGGAAAACTTCAAATTCAAATAGTTGATGGTAGTTTTTTCACTTGATATTAAAGTTCCTTTTTTCTTTTTTTGAAAACATTTTTGATTTATTTTTATATTTTTATGTGTATGAGTGTTTTGTCTATATGTATGTAAGTTAACTCATGTTTCACAATGCCCATGGAGGCCAAAAAATGTTCTTGTATTCTCTGGAACTGGAGTTATGAACTGTTGTTAGATCTATGTGTGTGCCGGGACCTGAACTCAGGTCCTCTGCAAGAGCAGCCAATACGGAGCCATCTATCTCTCCAGCACCCCTTTTTTATTCTTTTTGACTTTGGTGGGGAGGGTCGTAAGTCGACCTTGAGTATTATTTCTCAGGTGCCATCTACCTTGTTTTTTGAGACAAGGTCTTTCACTGAACCTGAAACTCACTGATTAGGCCACATTGGCTGGCCAGTGAGCTCCAGAGATTCATCTGTGTCTACTGCCTCATTGCTGGGATTAAAGCCACAGCGCCCCCTTTTTTTTTTTTTTTTTTTTTTTAATGTGAGTTCTGAGGCTCAGACCCAGGTCCTCCTGCTTGTATGGCAAGCACTTTCCTGACTGAGCCATCCCCTCTGGCCTTGTTTCAGTTTTTTTGCTTTTTAAAAATTTTTGACTGTTTTAAAAAAATATTTTATTTAATGCTGGGTGTGGTGGTGCACGCTTTTAATCCCAGCACTTGGGAGGCAGAGGCAGGTGGATTTTTGTGAGTTCAAGGCCAGCCTGGTCTACATAGTGAGTTCCAGGACAGCTGGGGCTACAAGGAGACACTGTCTCAAAAAAGACAAAAAAAAAATTTATTTTTTTATTTTATGTGTATGAGTGTATTGCCTGCATGCACGTGAGTGCACCGGTGTCATGCAATGCTACAGAGGTCAGAAGAGGGCTTCAGATTCCCCTGGAACTAGAGTTGAAGATGGTTCGTAACCGCCATGTGGGTGCTGGGAATCAAACCTGGGTCCTCTGCAAGAGCAGTCAGTGTTCTTAACCGCTGAGCCATCTCTCCAGCCCCCAATTTTTGACTTTTTGAGACAGGTCTTGTTATGTACCCCTGCTGGCCTAGAACTCACTGTATAGACCAGGCTGGCTTGGAACTCATGGCTATTCTCCTGCCTTTGCCTCCAGAGTACTGGGATTACAGGTGTGAGAGTCTCTATATTCCTAACACACAGGCTGAGGCACAAGGATCTCAAGTTCAAAGCCAGCTGGGGCAGTTTAATGAGATCTTGTCTCAAAAGGGGATGGATGGGGAGCTCAGTGGTAGAGTACTTTCCTGGCATGCACAGAGCCCCTAATTCCCAGGAAAGACAGAGACAGATAGACCAGAGAAACGGAGAGAGGAGAGAGAGAGAGAGAGAGAGAGAGAGAGAGAGAGAGAGAGAGAATATCTGAATCTGGTTTGCTGCTCCTGTTGCTGTTGGTCTCCTGAACTGTTGTCATTCTAACAGTAGCTTTCTTTCACAAAGCCTGAGTCCTGGGCTAATCTCATTGAGTTCCTTCAGTCCTCCAAGCTCCCCATGAGATTGACATTCTTATACCTCCTTAGCAGACCCGGATTGAATAGGCACTTTGCCTAGTTGAGATTGACACTCACCTGGTCTTTCTCCAAAGCCCAGCATCATGACCTTTATACCAAGACCTTCCAAATATAGTATGTGCTACACCAAGATTAAGAGTTTCAGTGTTGGCGCTGCAGAGGTGGTTTGGTGGTTAAGAGCACTTGCCCTTCTAGAGAATCTGAGTTTTGTTCCTAGCACAGCATTAGGCAGCTTACAACTACCTGTAACTCCAGCACCAAAGATCTGATGCCTTCTTCTGGCCTCTGCAGGCATGCATGCACGTGGCATACATTCACACAAATGCACATGCATACACATAAATTTTTAAAATGAATCTTTTTGTTTTAGCCACAGCTGTCCTGGAACTCACTATGGAGACCAGTCTGCCCTCAGTTTCACAAAGACCTGACTGCCTCTGCCTTCCAAGTGCTGGGATTAAAGTTCACTAATATGCCCGGCTAAAAAATGAATTTTAAAGAGTCTTAATGTCATCAGCTGAGCCAGAGAAATGTTCTCTTTCTCTGTCTCTTTCTCTCTGTCTCTCTCAGGCAAACTTTCTATTAAGTTCTGTAAGATGTCTAATGACATTAATGACATCTTATAGAATTTACTTTTTTTTTAATTAATTTTATTTGTGTGTGTGTGTGTGTGTGTGTGTGTGTGTGTGTGTGTATTGAACTCAGGTTGGTAGGGTTGTCAGCAAGCACCTTTACCTTCTGAGTCATCTCACTGGCCCTGGTTTTTCTCTTTCAATGCAGCCAGCCTTCATCACTTTGAGTCCCACCTCTACCTTGGGTAGCATCTATAGCAGCCCCAGGCTCTCAGAGCACTAGGGTGGCTGTTAGAGGTGGCAGGGAAGTTCAGGGAAGGGTGAGAGGGCAGTCCCTGGGAAAGCAGAGTCAGAATCAAGGCTGAAGGCTGGGTTCCTGGCTCCTGTGCTGCCTCAACAGTTGTTTCTCCTGGTTTTCTAGTCTTTGATTGTCTGTACAACGAACACCCCAAGCTACTATGTGTCACATCCCAGTGAGAACCTGTCTTTAAGACAAAACAAAGCAACAACAACAACAAAAAAGCTGGGTGTGGTGGCATATGCCTTTAATCCCAGCATTCAGGAGGCAGAGGCAAATGGATCTCTGTGAGTTCAAGGCCAGCCTGACCTACATAGTTCAGGCCCAGCATGGCCTCAAACTCTCATAATCCTCCTTTCTTGGTTTCCAAAGTGCTGGGATTACAAGTATAAACCACCGCACCTCGAAAAAAAATTTATTTCTTTTATACATGTATTAAAAAATTATGGACTGCATAAGGCAGAAATAATATAGGAGGTAGCAGTTGACCTGGGGTGGGGCATTTCACAGTGCAGCTGCAGGTAAGTCACCCGGTAGACTTCATCGTGGCATAGGGGCCTGTGAATCACCCATGCTACTATAAGTAACCTCAGTAAATTCATTGCTTACCAAACTAGAATCATATAGAATCCTTTCTTTGGTCTGTCAGTGCCCCCTCTCTCTGGGGGTGAATAGACAGATCTTTACATCTCCCCAAGAAAAGTCATGCAACAATTATAGATTCTTTCATTCAATGAGAGTCGGTTCTTAGAACTTGCCTAGTTACATCTACCATTGAAGAAGGGATTCCTTTCTCCAGCATTCTGGCCCTGCTGCCTGGTTCCACGTGGCATGGTGGCTAGCGCAGCCCTGTTTCAAAGAACAGAGCCTCCTAGTGTGGGCTGTTTCATTGCAAGGGAGATTTCCTCCTGTGTTGAAATCTAACTTTGGTTCACTGGTCTTTGTAAGAGGAAATAAGCCCCTCTCTCTCCTTCTCTCTTTTATTTACTTTTTTTGAGACAGGGTCTCCCTGTTGCCCTAGCTGGCCTGGAACTCACTATGTAGACTTATAGACCAGGCTGGCCTCCCATCTCACAGAGATCTGCATGCCTCTGCTTTCCACGTGCTGGGAAAGGCATGAGCCACCATGCCAGGCCCAAAACAAATCATACTAAAACCAGGTTATAATAAAGTGAAGCTAGATGTTTACAGAAGGAAAACTTTAAAAAAGTCACTTACATGGAAATTAAACCATTCACCTTTCTCATTAACGTGACAAAATACCTGAAAAGCAGCTTAAAGAAGAAGGCTTTGTTTTGGTTCAGTTTGAGGTGACTGTCTGTCATGGCAACAGGTGAGGCAGCTGGCACTGCATCCACAGTCAGGGAGCAGAGAGAGACGAACACTGGCGCCCACTTGCGTTTTCCTTTTTATTCAGCCCAGGACCCCAGTCCATGGAATGGTGCTGCCCATATTTAGAGTGAATCTTTGATCTAGAGAATCCTGCACAGATGTCTCCAGAGGTTTGTTTCCAAGGTGATTCTAGATCCTGTCAAGTTGACAATATAAACCATCACAGCGCCCTTAAGCAATCAGCAGGTAAAAGAAATTAAGGCTATTAAAAATACTTTCAGCTGCTTGGAAATAAAATACAACTTCAAAACTTACAGGTTGCTGTGAAAACAATGTTGAGAGGGAAATTTATAGTTGTAAATGCTTAATTGAAAATGAAGAACTGGGAGTGGTGGTTCTCATTTGTAATCTCAACATTTGGGAGGCTAATGCAAGAGAATTACTGTGGGTTTGCAGGTGGCCTGGTGCCACCCACATTAGGTGGTGCCACCACTTATATAGCAAGTTCCAGGACAGCCTAGGCCACAGAGCTCCTGGTGACCCCTTTCTTCTTCCCAACCATCCCCCTTCCATTGTTATGCCATGTCGTTGTCCTCCTCCTGGTCCTCCTCCTCCTCTCCTTCCCGTCCTCACTACCACTGAAGAAAATGCCCCTCTCCCAGCATTTGCTGCATTTATATTCTCAGGGAGAGTTGGGGCCTCATGACCCCTCTCTGATCTATAATAGAATGTTGATGGCCCTATCTTCTGCAGGTGTTGTGCAGGTGACTCACAGCTGCTGAGAGGCCAGTGATCATGTCATGTCCAGAAGAAAGCATTCCACAACACTCCAGCCCTTCCTCCCACTCTTACTTTCTTTCCACAGTCTTCCATGATATCCCTCAAGCTTTGGAGGGGGTGATGTAGATATCCTGTTTAGGGCTCAGCTTTCAACAGTCAGTTACTCTCAGCACTTTGACCAGTTATGAATCTATGCATTAATCACCACTCACTGTAGAAATAAGCCTCTCTGATTAAAGCTGACAGCAGCACTGATCTATGGGCACAAATAAAAATATTTGGAAGGCAATTTGACAGGCATATCATGTCCAGTTAGTAAAACAGTGGTGGTACCTTCCCCCCTCTGGCCTATGACCTCCCCAGTCACCAGCTTTTGACCAGGATTATACCAGATGTGAATTCTTTCCTGTGGACTGTGGAACAGACCTCAAATCCAATCAGAAAGCAGTTGATTACCCTCATAATGGACTTGCCACTGTTGCACCAGTGAGTGTCTTGCCTGACCAGCTGGTAATGTAGCACTTTTTAAAAAAGTTTTGTTGTTGGGGGCCAAAGAGATGACTCAGTGGTTAAGAGCATTGGTTGCTCTTGCAGAGGACAGCTTGGTAGCCATCTGTAACTCCAGTTCCAGAGGATATGATGCCCTCTTCTGGTCTCTACAGGCATTGCACACATGTGGTACACTTACGTGCAGACAAAACACTAATACACAAAATTTCAAAAAAATAAGTTTTTATTTATTTATTTATTTATTTATTTATGGTTTCTTGAGACAGGGTTTCACTATGTAGTCCTGGCTGGCCTGGAACTTATTATGCGGACAGGGCTGGCCTCCAACTCACAGAGATTTGCCTGTGTCTGCCTCCCAAGTGCTGGCATCAAAGGCGTGAGCCAACACACTCAGCCCTATTTATTTATTTTTGATGGGATCTCACATATCCCAGGCTGGCCTCAAATTTGCTGTGTAACTATGAATAACCCTGAACTTCTAATCCTCATGCCTCCACCTCGCCAGGGCTGAGATTACATGTGTGCCCCACTACACCCAGTTTATGTGATGTTAGGGACAAAGCCCAGGGTTTTATGCATTCTAGGCAAACACTTAATCAACTGAGGTTCTCACTGTGTTGCCCAGGCTGGTCTCATCGTCATGACTCAAGTGAATCCTGCCTCAGTCTCCCAAGCAGCCGAGATTATAGGTTCATAGCACTGCACCTAGCTCCTCTGCTCATTCTTGCAGTGGGTTATGTTTTATGTGTAATATGGGGTGTAGGGGGTGTGTGAACATGAGTGTGAGGGTGCACATGGCCATGCATGTGGAGCCAGAGTAGGATGTTGGTTCCTTTATCATCACTGTCTGCCTTATTGCCTTGAGACAGGGTCTCTCAATGAACCTGAAACTCACCACCTCAGCTAGGCTGGCCAGCGAGTTCTCCGGATCTGCCTACCTCCACCCCCCAATGTTGGGGTTACAGGCAAGCACAGCTATGCCCGGCTCTTTATGTGAGTGCTAGGGATTTGAACTCAGATCCTTGTGCTTACTCACTGAGCCATCTCCCCAGCCCTGGGATACCTTTTTATTGTTGAGAGGTTATATATTCTGGATGCAGGTTCCTTTCACATGCTTTGCAAATATTTTTCAGCTTTTTCCGTTCACCCCCTACCCAAGGTCTCATTACAAAGTCTTGATTGACCTGGAACTTGCTGTTGTAGGCTAGCATGGCTTCAAACTTGTGTCCTCCTGTCTCTGCCTCTGCCTCTCTGTGCCTCTGCCTCTGCACCTCTGCCTCTGCCTCTACCTCCCAAGAGCTGAGATTACAGGTGGGTTACCCAGATGCTTTTCCCTTTCTCAGTGATGTCCTCTGAATCCAGAAGGTTTTTAATCTTGATGAAATCCAATTTACCTACCTTTTTTTGGTTACATATGCTTTTAGTATCATAGCTAAAAATCTATTGTAAAGGGGCTGGAGAGATGGCTCAGCAGTTAAGAGCTCTTGCAAAGGACCCGAGTTTGGGAACCCGAGTTTGGTTCCTAAAACCCATGAGGCAGCTAGCAACTGTACTTAACCGTCCTTAACTCCAGTTCCAGGGGATCTGACGTCGTCTTCTGGCCTCTGTGGGCATTGCACACTCATGGTACACTTACGTATGTGCAGGGAAAGTACTCATGTACATAAAAATTACATTCGCATGCCTTTAATCCCAGCACTCGGGAGGGAGGCAGAGGCAGGTGGATCTCTGTGAGTTCAAGGCCAGCCTGGTCTACATAGTGAGTTCCAGGACAGCTGGGGCTACAGGAAGACCCTGTCTCAAAAAGACCAAACTAAAAAAACAAAAAAACCTGTTGTGTAACCCAGAAACTCAAAGGTTTATGGCAATGTTTCTTCTGAAAGTTGGAATTGTAGCTCTTATGTTTACTTAGGACTCATCAATTCAAATGAACTATTTTGTGTGGCTGAGTTAAAAATCCAGCTTCATTGTTTTCCATGGGGCTATCCTGGTGCACCATTTCTTGAAAAGACTATTTTCCCCTATTTAATTCAATTGCTTACAGATGTGTTTATTTCTGGGCTATCAATTCTATTAATTTCCTCTGTTATCGTCAACTATCCCAGAACTTCAGTATTCAACTGTGACAGCTTTGCAGTTAAAAACTTTTTTTTTTAAGTCTGGAGAGATGTCTTAGCAATTAACAGCACTTGTTGCTCCCCCAGAGTACCTGAGTTCAGTTCCTGGTACCCAGTTTAGAGGGCTCACATCTGCCTGTAACTCCAGTTCCAGGGGATCTGACACCCTCTTCCAGCCTCTGTGAGCACCAACACACATGTAGCATATGCTCACACAGACTCACATATATGTGAATAAAGATAATAAAAAATCTTAATATTTTATTACATTTGTGTGTGTGTGCATGTGTGTACATGTCTGTGCATGAGCATGCAAAGGCCAAAGGAAGATGTGAGGTGTCTTCCTCTATCACCTGCCACTTTATTCCCTTGAGACAATGTCTTTCATTGACCCTGAAGTTCGCTGGCTTACCTAGGCTGGCTGACCAACAAGCTGCTGGGATCTGCCACCACTCAGTGGTGGCACTGCAGGCATGCACAGCCATGCCTGGCTTTTTTCTGTGGCTGCTGGGGATTCAAACTCAGGTCTTCATGCTTGCAAGCAAGCTCTCTTACCCTTTGAGTCATCTCTGCAGCTCTAAAATTCTCAGTCTGGAAGTCTTGTGCTGCTTTTGTCCAATTCATTCCTGAGTATTTTATTCATTTCAGTGCTAAGTAATTGTTCTGGAACTCATTCCCTGGTTTTCTGTTACTAGTGTAAAGAAATATTACTTCTTGGGGTTGAAGAGATGGCTCAGCAGTTAAGAGTGCATACTAGGCAGAGCATGGTGGTGCACTCCTTTAATCCCAGCACTGGGGAGGCAGAGGCAGGTAGACCTCTGTGAGATCAAGGCTAGCCTGGTCTATGTAGCAAGTTCTAGGCCAGCTGGGGCTACAGTGAGACCCTGTCTCAAAAAGTAAACAAACAGTGCATACTGCTCTTATAGAGGACTGAGTTTGGTTCCCAACACCCACATTGGGCAGCCACAGCCTCCTCTGTGACTCCAGCGCCAGGGGATCCAATGCCCTCTTCTGGCCTGCAAGGGCACTTGCAGTCAAATGCACACACACAATTAAAAATAAAACAAATACGGCTTTTTTTTTTTTTTTTTGGTCTTTTTGAGGCAGGGTCTCCCTGTAGCCCCAATTGGCCTGGCACTCACTATGTAGACCAGGCTGGCCTCAGTCTCACAGAGATCCACCTGACTCTACCTCCTGAGTGCTGGGTCTAAAGGCATGCGCCACCACACCTGGCAGCAAATGTGTTTTTAAAAGAAACATTTCTTTTGTATAAATGTATAACGTCACTGAACTTCTTGACGTGTAATTGATTTTTCTGTGGGTTTTCAGAGTTTGCTAGATACAAGGTCATGTTGTATATGAGCAGAGTGTCGTACTGCTTCCTTTCTTTCTGTACTGTACTTTATCCCTTTTCTTTTCATTCCTTCTTACCCAGAGCCTCTGGTACAGTGGATATACAAATGGCTGTACGTGGCCATTTTCAGGAAAGGTTGAGAGAGCATAAATGTTTTCTGCTATTCAGTATTGGAATATGCTGGCATTTGTGAAATTATTATTTTGGTTTGTTTTTTCTTTTGGACAGTGTCTGATGCTTTTCTGATCTCATCTAAAAACATGTAACTTGGGCCAGGTATAGTGGTACATGCCTTCAATTACAGCACTTAGGAGGTAGAGGCGAGTAGAACTCTGAGTTTGAGGCCAGCCTAGTCTACATGGTGAGTTCTAGGCCATCCGGGGCTACACAGTGAGGCCCTGTCTCTAAATAAATAGATAGATAAATACATAAATAAATTAAACATGTAATTTTTTAAAATTAGCTGAAGAACAGTTTTCTGTTTCTCTTTTTCTTTCAGGTTTTCTCAAACAGTGATGAAGGCCTTATTAACAAGAAGTTGCCCAAAGAACTTCTTCTAAGGTAAGTGTAGATAAATGTTGGCTAAAGAGTTCAGGTTTGGTTCAGCCATTAAGTTGCAAGACAGTCTTCTTTCTCCCTGTAGCCCACAGCTAGAAAAAGAGAGAGAATTAGCATAACTGACTTTGTTTTTGTTTTATAGAATGCTGTTCAGCTTGTTTTAAGTTTTACTTGATCTAATCCAGAATGTTCTAAGTACGTGCATAGCATTGGTCTGGATTCTTTTTGTAATGTGGTAAGTATTGTGATCATCATCAGCAGGTACCCATGTTGGGTACGAGAAGATAATTGTAACTCAGGTCATAAGTTGAGGAAAGATTATTACTAAAGGTGTGAGCTCCTGAAGTCAGAAGTTTTCAATATTTTCTGAGAGATGAGTTGTTTAACAAGTACAATAAACATGTGCAGTTATGAAGTTCTCTGTTTTGTTTATTTTTAAAAATTTTTTTTGATATTACTTCCAATAAGTACAATATTTATTAAACATATCTTCAGTTGTTTTGTTACATAGTGTGCAACAAATTACAATATTCTAAAGCCACAAAGAAGAAACTATTAATCAGATAGTGTAATCTTTCCATTTATAACTCTACAAGGAAGAACTAGCAAATCAGATCTTGCATATAACATCTCACTAAACTTTGTGCATGGAAACTGACAGACACTGGTTGTGCTGTTTGATACAAAATGGCTGACCATCTTCAGAAGACTAAACCCAACATCTAAACATGCCAATATAAACATCAAAACATATTCTAACCAACCACGGGAAACATTCTCGTATTTTTTTTTTATGCGAATGAGTGCTTGTCTGCATATACATAGTGTACCCATATCATGCAGTACCTGTGGAGGTCAGAAAAGAGTATCAGATCTCCTGGAACCAGAGTTACAGATGGTTGTTAGCTACCATGTGGGTGCTGGGAACTGAACTCAGGTCCTCTACAAGAGTAGCCAGTGCTCTTAACTGCTGAGCCATCTTTCTAGCCCCTGTTTGTTTGTTTATTTGTTTGTTTGAGACAGGTTCTCTCTGTAGCCCCAGCTGGTCTGGATGGAACCGCTATGTAGACCAGGCTGGTCTTGAACTCACAGAGATCCGCTTGCCTCTGCCTCCCGATTGCTGGGATTAAAGGCGTGTGCCACCACACCTGGCTTAGTTTAAAATATTTTTTTTAATGTTTCAAAAATCATGTGTAATATGTATGTGTACCTGTATGAGTGTGTACACTTGAGTGCAGGTGCCCTTGGAAGCAAGAAGAGGATGTCAGATCCCCTGGAACTGGTGTTACAGGTGGTTGTGAGCTGCTTGATGTGGATGCTAGGGCCTGAACTTGGGTCCTCTGCAAGAGTGGGTAGTACTCTTAACCACTGAGCCATCTCTTTAGCCCCCTCTTTTTTTTTGTTTTGTTTTGTTTCGTTTTGAGACAGGGTCTCACTACGTGAGTTCAGGGTAGACTGCTGTCCCTATACAGCTGCAGGAGACACAGCCACACAGTGACCTGGCCTCATGGGAACACATGTCTCACATAGGCCTTGGACTGCCATCTGAATGTGGCATTGGTTCTCTGCGGAGTTGTAGCCAGCTTCAGCATCTAATATATAAGTTATTCAACACCAGGCTGTGATGAAATGCCACCCCCCTCGGGAGGACTACTGCTACTTATGACTCAGCGCCGCTAACTTCATTTTCCCCCTTCCGCTAGAGGTAGCTTTTATAGCAGCCTGAAACAGTTTCTATTTGCTGATACCAAAAAAATTTAAAGTCCTACTATGGGCTGACATCACTTTCTGTGGTCATGTGACTTCTGAACCCGTCCTAGAAGTTAGTGGTTAGGTTGTTCTACTGTGCAGTGGCCAGCTTGGGGCGTCCTGCTGCTGGCCACTGGGTCACAGTCTCTGTCAGTAACTCAGGCTTCAGCCCTGTGTGGCCAAGTGTAACAGAAATTTCTGAAATTTTTTGGTCATTGCAACAGTCTAGACTGGGCAATGAGAAAACACTTGAAGAATAAAGACATGGAAAAGGGGGCCAGGAGCAGCATGTGTAAGAAAGGCTTTGACCTTCTAGAGGGGCCTGAAGGACAGGTTACAGGTTTGCTCCCTTCTGAGAGAAGACCTTAAGAACCGATAGTGGCTACCTGACCCAGGCTCCATAATCTTTTGGTCTCCATCATCTTTTTTTTTTCTTTTTGGATTTATTTATTTATGTGTATGAGTGTTTTGCCTGCATGTATGTAAAAGCACCATGTGCATGCAGTGCCCAAGGAGGTCAGAGGAGGGTGTTGGATTCCCTGGAACTGTAGTTATAGATGGTTGTTAGCAGCCATGTGGGTGCTGGGAATCAAACCTGGGTCTTCTGCAAGAGCAGCCAGTGCTCTTCACCACTGAGTTAGCTCTTCAGCTCTGATTCTATTCATTTTATGTCATTTTCTTTAGTCTTAACTGCTGAGTCATCTCCAGTCACTCTCCCAAAATCTTTTGAATGAAAAGCAGGCAATGAACAATAAAGCTTTGGGCTGGACATGGTGGTGTGTATCTTTAATTCCAGTACTTGGGAGGCAGAGGCAAGCAGATATCTGTCAGTTTGAGGCTAGCCTAGTCTACATAGCCAGCTCCAGGCAAGTCAGGGTTATATACTGAGACCCTGTCTCAAAAACAAATCTATAGCAATGGTGTCAGCCTGCACAAGACCCATGCAAACTTAGGCAGACAAAAACCCAGCACAGAACTGTGGAAATGAACATCCAGCCCCAATCTTAGTCGAAGAATTATTGACAGCTGATTGCTGCTGGGTGAGAATGAGCTGATCTTCATAAAGGGAGAGACTTTTGATAGGCTGACTAGACCCCAGTGGATGAACTTTCATCTGGGGACACCAACTTTACATAATAGGCCTTAACACAAATGTCAGAATGTATGAACTCTAGTGGGGGGGCTATGGGAGGATGTCAAAGGGGAAGGGGGTATAAAGATGATTTAATGTATGAAATACACAAAAATTCAATAAAAATTAAAATTAAAAACCAAATAAACAAAAACCAAGACAACAACAACAAACAGGGAATTGGGCTGTGGAGAAATGTAATAACTTGTATTCTGAATATTTCTTGAAAAAACCTTTAGTATTCTTAAACCTGACTTCCTGTATGCTGTATCCTTTTTTTCTGCATCCATTTAACATTCATTCATCTTTATCAATAAAATAATTTGTTAAAATTTTTAGTTCTTTTAAAGATCTGTGATGGGACTAGGGCAATGGCTCCATGAATAAAGTGTTTGCTGTGTGAGCATGAAGGCCTGAGTTCAAATCCCCAGAACCAACCATAAAAGCCTACCAGTGTCACACAGTTGTAACCCTAATGTTGGGGAGCCAAGATGGGTTTCCAGGAGCTTGTGAGCTTCAAGTTCAGAAAGAGATCTTGTCTTAGAAGTAGAGAAATGATTAAAGAAAAATGTTCTACCCTCTGGCTTACATGGTCGCAGATGCAGACACAGATACACACACAGACACAGACACACAGACACACAGACACACACACACACACACACACACACACACTAGATGGATGAGTGAATGGATGGATGGATAGAGATATACAGTGGACCTATTTTTTAAGAACCTGGAGGTTAGGGAGCTGGAGAGATGGCTCAGTGGTTAAGAGCACTGGCTGCTCTTACAGAGGACCAGGACCCAGCACCCATGTAGCAGCTAACAACTACCTGTAACTTCGGCTCCAGGGGATCCAACACCATCTTCTGGCCTCTGTGGGTATTGTACACACATGGTACATGTACATACATGCAGATAAAACACTCATACATGCAAAATATAAATTAATTAATGTTGGGTGTGGTGGTACATGCCTTTTATCCTAGCACTCAGGAGGCAGAGGCAGGGGGATTTCTGTGAGTTCAAGGCCAGCCTCGGCCAGTGCAGCAAGGTCCCCATCATATGGATCCTAAACCTTGATTTTTTTTCTGCTCAAACAGTGACCTAATAGGTTTAGTCTTTTTACTTTAGAGACTTCTTTGTGATGGTGAGGATGGTCATTCCCAATCTTACTGAATTCCTATTTATCGTGTGTGTGTGTGTATGTGTGTGTGTGTGTGTGTGTGTGTGTGTGTCTCATGGTACAGGAGATTGAAGCACTCTACCTCTGAGCTACATCTCTGTCATTGCCAGTCTTCGGTAGATGTGAGTTTTTTGACTTCATGATGTTCATGTTGCTTGCTTGAGGTTATTTCCCTTCTACTGTTCTCAGTGTCTGTTACCCTTCTTTGCCTCTCACTAGCTTTGAACACTGATCACATCGAGGGATGCCTTAGCTTCCCCTTTAGAGCTGCCAACAAGCATTACTTGAAATAATATGCTGCTTTTCATCCCTTAAGACCACTTTTTTGTTCTTGTTTTGAGACAGGGGTTGAGGAGAGGGGTGTCTCACGTTATAGTCCAGCCTGGTCTTGAGCTCACAATCCTCCTGCCTCCAACTCTTGAACACTGGGATCTCAGGTGTGTGCCACCACTACTGGCCTTTGTGTTACTTTGAATCCACTAGAAAAAGGGGTATTTTCTTTTTGTCTAGTAATTTTTATTTCTAATTTTAAGAATAGTTAATGTGGGGCTGGAGAGATAGCTCAGCGGTTAAGAGCGCTGACTGCTCTTGCAGAGGACCCAGGTTTGATTCTGAGCACCCACATGGCGGCTATGAACCATCCTTAACTCCAGTTCCAGGGGAATCTGAAGCCCTCTTCGGACCTCTGCAGTATTGCACAACATGGGTGCACTCACATACATGCAGGCAATATACTCATACACATAAAATAAAAATAATAAAATATTTTTTAAAAAAGAATAGTGTTATTAATTCACATATTCTGTCTTGCTTTGTTAATAAGTTTTTACAACTTTGCATTTTCTACCCAGCTTTCCCTCATGGATTAAATATTTTCTTTGCCCTTTGCCCTCATATAGATCAACAAATTGCTTGTACATTTGCTCCCCTGTGGGGTCAGCTGTGTGCTGCTTATGCAGTGGGAGTGCTGGTCATAATCTGCGTTGATGAGGCAGAATACCTTTACAGGTTTGTCTAAGTGGTTACTGTCTCTTAGTTTTAGGTGCCAGATTTGTGGTTGAGATGTCAGCCTTAGCTGGTAGCATGTAGCCTTGATAAGGTGCTCCATTCTCTTGCTTTGTACTCTCTTTGAATTGTCATTCAGCAGTTCCTAGCAGTTCTGATTCTATCTCTGGTCATCATTTTGTTTTCTGACACTTATTCTCCAGAAGATTCCTGAAAAAGGCTCAGAGAAACTCTGTCTTCCAAGTTCTTCTGCATCTTTTTGTCACTTTGTGTCTTAAAATTTTATTTTTATTTACATATATGTGTGTGTATGTGTGTGTTTGTGTGTGTATGTGTGTGTGTGTGTATATCTGTGTATATGAATGCAGTGTCTATGGAGGCCAAGAGAGGGTGACAGACCTCCTGGCACCGAGGTTACAGGTGGTTTTGAGCTGCCTAATGTAGGTGCTGGGAACTGAACTTCAGTCCTCTGCAAGAGCAGTACACTGAGCCATCTTTCAACCCGTGCCTCTTTGTGTCTTTTATACTGAAAGCTAGCTTTGTCAGATATTAAATTCATATTTTCTTTGCTTGATTAACTTAGGTATGTTCTTCCATATTCTTCTGACATGGATCTTTGTTGTATAGTCCGAGATCTAATCTTTATTCCTTGATGTCTATATGTTGTTTTTATGAATCTTTATATACTCTTTTACTTTTTAAGCTTTCTTGTTTCGATCTGTTTCATTGACAGATATTGAATATATTCAAGGTGAGCATGATGATTTGATGCACATAAACACTGAGTATTGATTTCCACAATCAGCATAATGTTTCCACCGGCACCCATGCTGTCCTGGAGATCCCCAGGCCCCATGGGTCTTTATAACATTCTGTATCTTTGGGCCAGTTTCTGCTCATTGCTTTCAGTCCTTAACCATTCCAATCTCAGCTTTATTTGTTCATGCTTTTTTTTTTTTTTTGGTTAAAAATATTTTGTCTGTGTATAGAATTGAGGATTGAACCTAGGACCTTGCACATGCTGGGCAAGTGCTCTACCATTGAGCCACAGCCCAGCTCCCCATTTTTTTTTTAAAGACAGAGTCTCCCTGTGTAGCTCTATCTGGTCTCCATCTCAGAGATCCGCCTGCCTCTGCCTTCCAATTGCGGGCATTAAAGAAGGCATGTACCACTTTCTCAGGCCCTAATTTTTTTTTTTTTTTTTGAGACAGGGTCTCCTTGTAGTTCCAGCTGGCCTGGAACTCTCTATGGCCTTGAGCTCACAGAGATCCACCTGCCTGTGCCTCTCAAGTGCTGGGATCAAAGGCGTGCATCACCACACCCAACAGGCCCTATTTTTTTTTAATTACTATTTTTGTTGTAGTTTTGTTTTTCTGAGTCTCCCTGTAGCCCCAGCTAGACTGGAACTTGCTATGTAGACCAGGCTGGCCTTGATCTCACAGAGATCCACTAGCTTCTGCCTCCCAAATGCTGGGATTAAAGGCTTAATTACATTGTGTGTGTGTGTGTGTGTGTGTGTGTGTGTGTGTGTGTGTGTATGTGTACATGCACAAGTGAAGATCACAGGACAACTCATGGGAGTCAGTTCTCTCCTTCCACCACTTGGGTCCTGGGGATCAAACTCTGGTCCTCATGCTTAGTGGCAAGAGCCTTTGCCTGCTGAGCCACCTCACCAGCTCTTACTCACTTTTTTTTGTTTTGTTTTGTTTTTTTGTTTTTTTGAGACAGGGTCTTTCCCAGTATTCCCAGCTGGCCTGGAATTTGCCATGTAGACCAGGCTGGCCTTGAACTCACAGAGATCCACCTGCCTCTGCCTCGGAGTGCTGGGATTAAAGGTGTGCACCAGGACACCTGACTTTATTCACTTATTTTTGAGGCAGAGTTTCACTATACAGCTGAAACTGGCATGGAATTCACCATGTAGGCCAAACTGGTCACAAACTCTGTTCTCATGCCTCAGCCTCTCAAGAGTCCAGCATTTTTTAGATTCTAGCAATATCAGTTAGGTCACACATTATTTTGTCTTTGTGTCTGGCTTTATCTCACTTAGCATAATGTCTTGTAGGTTCATCCACATTGTCACAAATGGCAGGATTTCTTTTTATGGTAGAATTATATTCCATTGTGTGTGTGTGTGTGCGTGTGTGTGTGTGTGTACTATAATGTATGCATAAGTTTAGTAACAGGTATGCCTCCTGTACAAAAGGGAAGTAACACATGAGTCAATGAGTAAATCTCTGGAATAAATCTTCTTTTTGTGATTTTTTTACATGGATGGCCAAAAGACTTTTTTTCTTTTTTAATATTTTAATTTTATTATTTTTAATTATATATGTATGTGTCTGAGTTTGAGTTTTATGTACACCAGTGTAGTGCTGGAGTTACAGGCTACTGTGAGCTGCCCAACATGCGTGCTGGGAATCGAACTTGGGTCTTCTGGAAGAGTAGTACATGCTCTTAGTTACTGAGCCGTCTCTCCAGCTCTGAGACTTTTTCTTTCTTTTTTTAATATTTCATTTATTATTTTTATTTTGTGTGTATGAGTGTATTGCCTGCATGAATGTAAGTGCATCTGTGTCACGCAGTGCCTGTGGAGGTCAGAAGAGGGTATTGGATCCCCTGAAACTGGAGTTATGGACAATTGTTAGCTATCGTGTGGGTGCTAGGAATCAGCTCTAGGTCCTCTGCAAGAGCAGTCAGTGTTCTTAACCACTGCGCAATCTCTCCAGCCCCTTGTGAACTTTTTTAATACTAATTTTTTGTCTAATTTTTCTTTTGGGTATTTTTTGTTTTTTAGATTGCTATTTATTAGTAGTATTATTGGTTTGGTTTGGTGTTTTTTTTTTTTTTCAGTCTTTTTGAGGCCTGTACCTGGGCTCACCTGCTGAGCCAGGCTTCCCCTAACTCTCCATGGTGGCCACTGTCCTTACCTTCCTCTGTGGCCCCAAGACTGCTTGGCTGGTCCTCTATGATTCAGTGACTCACTGCTCCATATCACCCTAGTTTTTCCAGGGCTTATCCTCTGTAGAGTGCCATGATCACCTGTGAGCAGACCCCACCTATGACCACTATGGGCCCCTCTGGTGAACCTGGGAACTCAGTCCGTACCTAATATCAATATGTCTCCAGTACACCTCCCAGTACCTCACCAAAGGCAGTCTTCCCCGTCTTCCTCCTCCCCTGAAGATAGGGACTTGTTAGTCTCACCTTTCTTCATTGTCTTGGTTGGGGCAGAGGTAATCCTTGAGGCCTTTACTGGGCCAGATGGTGTCCCCTATCTATGTGGGTGCTGCCCCTGCTGTTAGGGTACAGAGTGCATGGGGGCATCTATCACCACTAGCTTATGTTCTTATCCAGCATGGAGGCTGTACATCAGGAGTGAACAACTCTGTGTGTATGTGTGTGTGTGGTGTCTCAGACTCATTATTTTGTTGCTGCTTTTGTTTTGTTTCAGTCTTTTTGAGGTAGGGTCTCCCTATAGCCCCAGCTGTCCTGGAACTCACTATGTAGACCAGGCTGGCCTTGGACTCACAGAGATCTGCCTGCCTCTGCCTCCCAAGTGCTGGGATTAAACTGCGCCACCACACCTGGCTAGTATTATTATTGTGTGTGTGTAGTGTGTACATATTCATGTGCATGTCATGGCATGTGTGTGGCGTTCACAGAACAACTTTGTGAAGTTGGGTCTTTCCTTTACCTTTATATGGGTTCTGGGAATTGAATTCATGTCATCAGACTTTTGCAGTAAGTACTTTACCCTCTGAGACATCTTGCTGTTTCCTGTTTTGTTTTTTGAGACATGGTCTTCTGTAGCCCAAGCTGGCCTCAGACTCACTATGTAGCCAAGTATAGTCTTAAACTCCTGACCCTCCTACCTCTACTTTCCATGTGCTAAGATTACAGACATATTCCACCATGCTCAGCCTTTTAACTCTCTGTGGCTGAATCTTTGCATCATGTTCTCATGGGGTTGGCCCCTAGGGAGAGGAACTGGCAGTTCAGTTTTAGTGTTTCCATGTCTCTGAATTAATTTCCTAAAATGCTCTTTAGTGTGCACTGTGGGTTTCTCCCTCCCCTCGTGGGCCATTGGCCAGCAATCCACAAGAACAAAGGGAGCAGAAGCGACCAACAGGGTCAGTATGGCCAGTGAGCACAGACGGAAAAGACCTTCTGGGAGTCAGTTTCAGTGATACAGCTCGTTTATTCAGTGGGGGTCAGGGAAAAATATAGGGTGGAGGAGGCAGCCAAAGTTTTACCTGATAGGTGCTCATAGTAAGCTTTATTTACATGTGGTAGGGGGATCCTATCATCTGGCTATAGGGCAATGCCTAATTATCATATAGAAAAAAACTGGGGGCAGTTTATTGCAGGTAATGATACCTAAGGTCATGTTCCAAATAAGGCCAGGTATCTGTGCTTGGAGGCACTTTTCAGATAAGGTCAGGCAGAGAGCAGGAAGCCCCCACTGAGAAAGGGAGTCCTCCATACAGCGCCGAGCTTCGTAGAGCTATCCAGACATGGTGGACTACAACCTTAACACCAGGGTCCTCCAACAGTGCACCTTCCATTCGGCCTAATACTAATGATTATTACTTTGGAAAATATGGTTTCTTTTGTGCACTATAACAATTTCATGATCATCATTTCATATGCAGAGCAATATTTTTCAAAGGTAGAGAAGTTCTGACTAATCATTTTGTAGATGAAAAAGAGAAAAACAGAGGCTCAAAGGCTGAGTATCTTAACTAAGATTCCACATTGGTAAGGGCACGATTTGGAGTTAGAAAGGCATGCCTGGGTCTCGGACTTGAACCAAAGTCTCATCAGGTCTCATGTTCCTCCTTCTGTACATTTGTTATTCTTTACTTTGAAAAAATGGTTTGCAGTATGTCTCATTGTTCAGCAGAAACCCCCTACTGTAAAAGATAAAACATAACAACTTTTATCCTATTGATGATTAATACTGGAGGTCATGTGTCTAATCACAAGTCAGCTAACTCATGTCCCTAGTTCTCTTTGTTGTAATAGAAGTGAAGGGAGTTGGCACCTTCCATGCAGACTGTGGTGTATTCCATTCCTGGATCCTGTAACCTGGTCATGGGACTGGCGTGAAAGTATAAGTAGAAATAATGGTTATAATAAAGTAAAATAGGGAGTATCCAGCTCAAGGAAGAAATGCTAGGGTACTCATGACTGGAGGGAGGGTCAGCAGACTGTCTGTAATGGACAGTAGCTGGTGTCTCAATGCTTCAAGAAGAAGGGAGAGATGAGGTCTTGGGCATCCATGCGAAGGGACTGGTGAGTAAGCAGAGCCCCTTGGACTTCTCACCATGGAAGATGGAGCTGAAAAAGAAAAGGGAGGGGCTGGAGAGATGGCTCAGCAGTGAAGAGTGCTTGCTGCACAACCATGAGAACCTGAGTTCAGATCCCAACACCCATGTAAAAAGCCAGACACAGCAGCATGTGCCAATGTAATCCTAGGCTGAGAAGGCGGAGACAGGTTTCCCGGGGCTCACTCGAGGACCAGCTACTCTATTCTGATTAGTGAGCTCTAAGTTCAGTGAAAGACTCATCTGAAAAGAGGATGAATAGCGAGGAATAATAAGGTAATGACACCAGATGTCAACCTCTGGCCTACACATGCACACACACAGGAACACAGAGGCAATAAACCTTTTATTGTAAAGTTGCACTGTGTGTTAAAGAACATGTATTTCAAGAGACCCCCAAAACTCCCTTTCCTACATTGGGCTGGCTCACACCCCTGTGATGCCAAGAAAGAAAGACAGCAGTCAAGGGTATTAAAAATAATGCACCCTCAAGAGCAGATAAAGAATTTCTAACACAGGTGACTTATTGTTTATCCCATGACATAAAAATGGCTCTTGTGGAAATGGGAGGTAGCAGCTCATCCATGGAACATACAGTCTATACTACCTGGAAATTTCTCAACCAGAAATCCCACCATGACTGTTAGCAGGGTTGCTACTAGTCATTTCTGCTAGATTCTGTAAGAGCCAGATTTGACGGTGTTTTGCTATTTATCTGTGGCTATTTGCTTTTACGTTTGCTTGCTGTTTAATAAATTTGACTCTCGCAAGACCAGAGTATAGGGCTGCTGTAGTTTACTCGTTGTGCAGAACACATGCACACTTCAAAGACTTACCTTTGCTCTCGCAAAGTTGCTTGAATTTCACATACTCGGACTAAAGATCTTAAATTCTTTAATTCAGTACATCCCAGGTTCAATTCCCAGCACCCACATGGTGGCTAACAGTCATCCATAACTCCATTTCCAGGGAATCTGACACCGTGTGACCTCTGTAGGCATTGGATGACATGGGTTCCCCTACCTACATGCAGGCAATACATTCAAACACATAAAATTAAAAATAAATACACTCATAAATAAATAAATAAATAAATAAATATTTTAATAAGAAAAAGAAACACCACCAGCAGACATCATCTGCTCAGGGCTCTGAGTGAAGGAGGAAAATGTTTGTCCTAAGAAATCTAGTTCAGGCAGGCATGGTGGTGCATGTCTGTAATCCTAGCACCTGAGAGGCTGAGGCAGGAGGATTATGTGTTGGAGGCCAGCCTAGGCTTCATAGTGAGACCCTGCTTCAAAGCAAAATTGTGAAACCATGCAACCAAATAAACTACTTCTTTGTATAGATGGCTCAGAATTCTGGATTAGACATTAATCAAGTGTAAACAGCTTAATAGGGAAATTTCATCAATAAAATGCATGAACTTTCTATATCTCAATAATGATATAAATTGGGGGTTATGGTAAGTTATATAAGTTATATAAGGGAATGATTCACCGTAAGGAAGAATAAATAAGTGAAATAGTATTAGATCCAGTTAAAAGGGAATTAGTAAACTGAATATAAGGAAGCTATATAGAGTTCAGCATGTGGAGACAAAGTTGCAGAAATATAGAACAGGTTTCAAGAGACCTGGAAGATGGGATTAAATTTCTAAAGAGAATTATAGTTAAAAACCATACAGAGAACAGAAAAGGATATTTAAAGCACTGGTATTTTTTCAGAATGGATTAATGATATGAGTCTTCAAACTGTGGAGAAAGGGCTGGAGAGATGACTCAGCAATTAAGAGCATTGACTGTTCTTACAGAGGACCTGGGTTTGGTTCCCAGACCCACATGGCAGCTAACAGCTGTCTGTAACTCCAGTTCCAGGGGATCTGATGCCCTCTTCTGGCCTCTGCAGCCTTTGTACAACACAGGTGCACTTACATACATGCAGGCAATATACTCATACGCATAAAATAAAAATAATAAATTTAAAAAACAGTTAAAATATTTCAAGTGTTGGAGTTCATCTTTCTGAAAGAACTGTTAAAGATAGGCTTTAATAAATTTAGCCTCAGAAGCCTTAAATAGGAAATAAGAAACTGAGGGTTTTTTTTTTTTTTTTTTTATCATTTGGGTAAATCCTCCATAATTATTTTTTTTAATGTTTTTATTTATTATTTTTATTTTATGTGAATGCGTGTATTGCCTGCATGTAGATAAGTGTACCCATGCTGTGCAATGCTCTCGGAGGTCAGAAAAGGCTGTTGGATTCCCTGGGACTGGAGTTACGGACAGTTGTTAGCTGCCATGTGGGTGCTGGGTTACAAACCTGGGTCTTCTGCAAGAACAGTGTTCTTAACCTGATTGTTGCTAACAGGTGGGAGAATAGTTGTGTAATGGGGGGAGGGTCGCTGGAGTGATCAAAGGTTACAGCATCCAGTTGCTGATTAACTGTTAGACAAAAATAGTAACATAACATAGACCTGGAGATTTAAAACATCATGAGGTGCCAGACATGGTGATTCATGACTGTAATCCCAACAGTTGAGAGCCTGGGCTGCAAGTGAGATTCAGTCTCAGAGAGCATGCAGGCATGTGAGAGATTTTTCTGTTTCTGGTTAGGAAGGTCATAAAGATTTTTGCTTCTTTGAGAGTCACAAAAAAATTATAGACATTTTTCAGTCATACTTTGTATATAGAGAGGGAAGAGCAGTGGACAAACGGAGGTCTGAGGGCTTGGTGGATGTTGTTGGCAGGGACCGGCCCTTCCTAAGTGACCAATTACTGTAGCCTCCATGCCTGGGGCTCCGTGCCATGGCTACCATGGGTTTGCTTGTGGGTTGTTTTGTTTTTTTAATTTTTTTGTATTATTTGTGTGTGTGTGTGTGTGTGCACATGGGCATGCACATGCCATGATGCACATGTGGAGGTTAGAGGACAGTAACTTTGAGATGGTTCTCTCCTTCCACCATGTGGGTTCCAAGGATTAAACTCAGGACCTCAGGCCTGGCAGTAAATATCTTTACCTGCTGTGTAATCTCACTGGCCTATATTTGAGGGTTTTTTTGTTTGTTTGTTTGATCATTTTGAGACAGACTCTCCCTGCAGCCCAGCTGGCCTAGAATTCACTATGTAGACCAGGCTGGCCTCAGTCTCACATAGATCCACCTAGTTCTGCCTCCCAAGTGTGTGCTACCACACCAGCCCTGTACTTGAGCTTTATAGAAACTAAACCAGCTGTGTCTTAGAGGTCCAAATGCAAAGACAAATTCTTTGACCTAAATTCTTCCCCCTTTCTTTCTCCTCAAACTTTGCCAAAAAGACAGTGACGGGGAGGAGCTGGCAAGCTGCAAGTTTTCTGAGCCTTGCAATTCCTGCAGTAATGCCGCTCGGAGTAGCTGACAGACTTGAAGCCAAGAGGCAAATGAAAAAGATCTGAAGTTGCAGTGAACCCTCCTCTAATTCACTTACAGGAGACGTGGTGATGCACACCTGTAATCCCAGCACTGGGGAGGGGCTGGGGGACAGAGACAGGTGGATCTCTGTGAGATCAAGGCCACCTGGGGCTACTGGGAGATCCTGTCTCAAAAAACAAGTTTTGAAATGTTTTAAAAGATTTATGCCAGGCGTAGTGGCGCACACCTTTGATCCCAGCAGTCTGGAGGCAGGGGCAGGTAGATCTTTGTGAGAAAAAGGCCAGCCTTGTCTACATAGTGAGTTCGAGGCCAGCTGGGCTACAGGGAGACCCTGTCTCAACCCACCCCCAAAAGAAAAGAAAAACATAAATAAGAACTTAAAATATAATAAAAATACCAAGTGGCTCAGGCAGCTGAGGACTGAGCCAGACACAAGTGCTCTGAGTGTAATTTTAACTCAGCACAGCTGAGCTAGAAGGATCCTGAATGAACAGGTGCTAAGTTTAACCTTCAGAGGACAGGGCTGGCACTCTGGGAGATGAGCCAAAACAAAATGCTAGTTCTTCACTGGTCTGTCTGCACTCAGACCAAAAAATAAATAGAAAATGTGATCTGTAGAGAAAACAGAATAATCCAATCTCTCCCTTACCCAGCTATTGAGATCAAGACAGGAGTGCTGTACCGCCATAGTAACGAACAAGTTGAAGAATTTACAGAAAAAAACTATATCTAAAAGGGAAGAAATGAGAGACCTCAGAAGACACATGGAACAAAACAATCAAGTAGGGTGGGGCTGGAAAGATGGCTCAGCGATTAAGACATCTTGCTGCTCTTATAAAGGACTCAGGTTTGTCAGGGGCGTGGTGGTGCACGCCTTTAGTCCCAGCACTTAGGAGGCAGAGGCAGGCGGATCTCTGAGTTTGAGGCCAGCCTGGTCTACATAGCAAATTCCAGGCCAGCTGGGGCTGCAGGGAGACCCTGTCTCAAATAGACCAAGAATAAAATAGAGGACCCAGGTTTGGTTCCCAGCACCCATGTCAGGAGCCTCACAACTCTTTAATTCCAGCAATGCCTCTGCCTCTGAGGGCATGTGCACATACCCCAACACAGACACAAGTACACAGAATTAAAAAAATAATAGAAATAATCTTTAAAATAGTTTAAAAATAAATGTTTTTAAAAAACCAAATGGAGTTTTTGATTTTTGTTCTTGTTTTTATTTGTTTTGTTTTGAGACAGGCTCTCAAATAGCCCAGGCTAGGCTCAAACTTACTATATAGCTGAGGATAACCTTGAACTCCTAATCCTCTTGCCTTCATCTCTTAAGTGCTAGGATTATAGGTGTGTACCACTGTATCTTGCTCAAATGGAAAATCTACAACTGAAAAATGCAGTATAAAATTTAAAAATTTGGCCAGGCGTGGTGGCACACGCCTTTAATCCAAGCACTCGGGAAGCAGAGGCAGGTGGTTCTCTGTGAGTTCGAGGCCAGCCTGGTCTACATAGTGAGTCCCAAGTCAGCGGGGGGCTACAGGGAGACCCTGTCTCAAAAAGACCAAAAAAAAATTAAAAATTTGAACATGCATCTTAGAGTTCTCATTACAAGGAGGAATTAGTGAATGTGAAGATAGATTCATAGACATACAAACTGACTTTTTTTTTTTTTTTGGTCTTTTTGAGACAGGGTCTCCCTGTAGCCCCAACTGGCCTGGAACTGGCTATGTAGACGTCAAACTCACTGAGATCCACCTGCCTCTACCTCCCAAGGGCTGGGATTAAAGGCATGCACCTCCACACCCGGCTACAAACTGACTTTTAAAAATGCTAATGTAGGGTCTGGGGAGATGGCTCAGTGGTTAAGAACACTGGCTGCTCTTGCAGAAGACTGGGATTCAAATCCCAGCACCCACATGGCAACTAACACCATCTGTAACTCCAGTTCCAGGGGATCCAACACCCTCTTCTGACTTTCAAGGGCATTGTATGACACAGGTGTACTTACATACATGCAGGCAATATACTCATACACATAAAATTAAAATAATTTAGTTCGAGGCCAGCCTGGTCTACATAGTGAGTCCCAGGACAGCTGGGGCTACAAGAAGACCCTGTCTCAATAAAGACAAAAAAAAACCAAAAAGCTAATGTATTATCAAGAACCTACCATTCAGATGAAGAATCTAACATCCCTGCAAATGGAGGTCAGATGAGGAAAGAGAAAGAATAGTGCATATAAGTGTTTGAAGAAATAATGGCCCCAGAGCTTCAAATGTGCTTTCAGACAAACCGAAGATTCAAGAAACAGTGAATGCCAAGTGAACACACAGTGCAAAGCACTGTTAGGTGCACAGTTAAAATACTGGAAGCCAACAGTAAGGAAGTCTTCAAACCCACAGAAGCCCAGTGAGGCAATGCCTGTCTGTAGTCAGCATATGGGAGGCCAAGTCAGCATATGGGAGGCCACGCTAGCCTGGGCTGTGTAGCAAGACTGCCTCAGCAACAACAGACCTGCAACAGAAAGCCTGTACATCCAGAAAACAGTGACGATGCTCACTGAATTCTTTTTTTGAGACAGGGTCTCCCTGTAGCCCTAGCTGGCCTGGAACTCACTATGTAGACCCGGTTGGCCTTGAACTCACACTCATTGAATTCTTATAAGAAAGAATTCAAAAGAAAAGATGTTTTTAAAGTGCCAAAAGAAAAAACTACCATTCTAAAAGCCAGCACATTCTCTTACAAATAAAAGTGTGGGCTGGCAAGATGATGACTCAGCGGGTAAAAAGGTTTGCCACATAGACTGGTGACCTGAGTTCAATCCCTGGTACTCTACAAAGTTGTTCTCTGACCTCTACATGCACACTGTGGCTTTCTCCATCCATTCATATATATCATACACATTAAATTTTTAATTTAAAAAATAAAAGCAAAAGCCTGGGCTATCGAAATGGCACCTGTGCTGGTAAAAGCACCTGTCGTGAATGCCTGAGAACCTGAGTTTGGTCCCCAGGAACTATGGTGGAAGGAGAGAACTGACTCCCAAGAGTTGTCCCCTGACTGCCACACAGGTGCTGTGGCATGCCTGTGCCTTCCCTCATACACAATACACAAACACACACAAATAATACATTTTTAAAACTTTTTTTTTTTTGGTCTTTTTGAGACAGGGTCTCCCTGTAGCCCCAGCTGGCCTGGAACTCGCTATGTAGACTAGGCTGGCCGTGAACTCACAGAGGCCTACCCACCTCTGCTTCCCAAGTGCTAGGATTAAAGGGGAGCACCACCATGCCTGGCTCCATTTTTTAAAACTTTTTTTAAAAAGCCCTTTCAAGTAAACAAAAGCTGAGAAAAATTTATTGCAAGGCCCATATAAATGCTAAAAAAATTCTTTTCATGAAGAAAAGTACGACCTGATCTGCAAGAAGGAAATGAATAACACAAATACCTTTAAAAGATAATTGACTGTTTTTTTTTTTTTTTTTTTGCCAAAGCTATAAAAGTCTTGATTCTCCAAATTTTCTGTAAGTTCAATGTCATGCCAGTAAAAGTTCCAGAAAGTATTATGAGAGTTTACAGGCTTATTCTAGAACTTAAATGGAAACTCAAAGGATCAGAAATAATCAATTTTTTGATTGAAAAACAACAAAGTTAAAGGGTTTACATGACTGAACTTCAGAAGATTGGACAGGGCTTCATAGTTAAAATAGAATCTTGTGGATGTGAAGACCCAAGGGGTGAAAGATGAAGTCCAGGGGTAGGTTTGCCTTGGTTTCTTTTCCTGTTGCTGTGATAAACTGCTCTGACTGAAGAAGTTATGGGAGAGCAGGTATATTCTGGCTCACAGAATGATGGCTTATGGTCCATCACTGTGGGAAGTCCCAGCCTCAGGAGTTGGAGACAGACAGGTGTTCACCTGGCATCTGCAGCGCAGAAACAGAGCAGCTGAGGCTGATGCTCAGCTCCCTCCTTTTCATTGAGTCAGGACTCAGACATGCTGCTGCCCATGGTGGTGAGGTGGTGTTACCGCCTCAAGTAATGAGGATAAAGACCCATAGATAGGCCTAAAGGCCTGCCTCCCCGGATTCTTGGTTCTGGCAGGTTGACAAGTTGTTACAATAGCCAGCACCACTTGTATGTTTAGGACCTCAGGCACTGTTGCAGTGCTTGCTCTAGAGTGAGGCTATCCTGTGAAGCTGGGAGCCTTTTCTAGGAGGCATTTCTTCATCACCTCTGTTTCTTTAAAAAATATTTACTTATTATGTGTATGTTTGTGTACACGGGCATGCACACATGCAGAAGTGCTCATGTCATGGTGGGAGGAGTTACTTCTTGTCTTCACCTTGTGGGTTCTGTAGATCAAGCTCAGGTCATCAGGCTTGGCAGCAAGCTCCCTACTTCTAAGCCCTCATACCCCCCAGCTATCTCTGTTCTATCACTAGTACTCTAGGCTTTGGCTCCCAGGGCATCAGTTTTGTTCATTAAACCATGAGTCAGGAATTGGTGTAGGCTGTAGTTTGACAGGTCGAAATATCACCATGTCTATTTGTGGAAATGAAATTACAATCCGTTTAGGAGGAGCTGGAGAGATGGCTCAGAGGTTAAGAACACTGGTTATTCTTGCAGAAGACCCAGGTTTGAATCCTAACACCCACATGGCAGCTAACAACTGTCTAACTCCAGTCCCAGGGGATCCGTCAGCCTCTTCTGACCTCCTCAGACATCACAGGACACAGGAGCACTTACCTACATGCAGGCAATACACGAATACACATAAAAATTTTTTTAATTAATAAATTTTTTAAGTTAAAAAATCCATTTGGGGCTGGTTGTTCTTGC
>NW_008338883.1:1532634-1537154 GCF_000622305.1 Nannospalax galili | reverse complement strand
AAAATAATAAAAATTTTTTTTTTGTCTTTTTGAGACAGGGTCTCCCTGTAGCCCCAGCTGTCCTGGAACTCACTATGTGGACCAGTCTGGCCTTGAACTCACAGAGATCTGCCTGCCTCTGCCTCCTGGGTGCTGGGATTAAGGGCGTGCACCACACACCCAGCCGTAATAAAATATTTTTTTAAAAACGAAATTACAATCCATTTAAAGCTGTGCATGTGAAGATGTGAATACCTCAGGTGATGTGCTTGTTCACTGTTCAGTAACACTGAGTAATAAGCAGGAGACAAGCATGTGTGTTTCTGTCCACTTGGTTCCTGTGTGTTTCAGTATGTGCTGGTCTTGCCACACTTGTGTGAATTTAGTTTTTTCCAAAAGCATACTCACCAAAAGAAAACTTGATTTTACCTGGCAATCACAGAGCAATAGCATCTTGTCTTGAGGGGGAAATCTCTGTTAAACTTGCCTAGGCAGTGCACGTGTTCTTTTTACCAGGCAAACAAACACATCCAACCAAATGGAATATCACATTGAGCCTTTTGGACCATGTGATTTGAGCTTCAAATATTCAAACCTGTTGGTGAATCTAAACCAGGAGTTTGCACTGCTTGTTAGGGATGTTAGAATGAGAAGGATTGGCTCCCCCAGCTCAGCCCCTGAGAGATTAGAGTGCTGGTTCTCAGGTGGAGCTAGGTCATGTCCATTTTCCTATGTCCATTTCTCAGAGCAAGGGTATAAAAGTTTGATGAGTTCTGTTTTTTTTTTGTTGTTGTTATGTATTCTGTTTTGAGAGAATTCATATGATGTGCTTAAAGCAGCTTAGGAGCACATAGACAATATTTCATAATAATATAAAATATAAAATTATTATTTGTAAAAAATTATTGTGTATTTGTGTTGCAAACTGAGGAATCTTTAAAAATATTTGTTGCTCATTTTAGGGGGGAGTGTTGGTTGCTTGGTTGCTTGGTGGGGTTTTGTTGTTGTGTTTTGAGACAGGGTCTCCCTGTAGCCCTAGCTGACCTGAAACTCGCTAAGTAGAACTGGCTGGTGTTGATCTCACAGAGGTCTTCTTGCCTCTGCCTCTCGAGTGCTGGGATTAAAGGTGTGTGCCACCATACCTGGCTGTTTGTTTTTTGAGATAGGGTCTCTCTGTGTAGCCCTGGCTGGTCAGGAACTTGCTATGTAGACCAGGCTGGACTTGAACTCACAGAGTTCAACACCTGCCTCTGCCTCTAAATGCTGGCATCAAAGGCATGCACTACCACACCTGACAGACTCTTTAACTTTTTGTGTATTCAGAGGACACTTTAGATTTTATCTTTCAAGTTGTAATTGTCCTAAAATGTTAACACCATCTCATCTCCCTGCTTGTTTTTTCTCTCTCTAGAATATTTTCCTTCTTGGATATAGTAACTTTGTGCCGATGTGCACAGATTTCCAAGGTAGAGTATTCACTAGATTTTTAATCAATATTGAGTTTTGTTAGAAAAATGAGTTTTAATTCAAACAAACCATTACAACCAAAGGGTGTTGCCTTATATTTAATATAACACAATGTTATAATAATTCTGTATTTGGTTATTACCTTGATGTGCCCCAGGAATAAAGTTTGGCATTACAGAGAGTGAGTCAGGATTTTCTGGGGCTTGATGACTGTTTCCCTCTCACCCTCTTGTTTTCTACTTCACCTCCCAGGCTTGGAACATCTTAGCCCTGGATGGAAGCAACTGGCAAAGAATAGATCTTTTTAACTTTCAAACAGATGTAGAGGTAAGTTAGTTGACTTTAATTTTTTTGCAGTGTGTGTGTGTGTGTGTGTGTGTGTGTGTGTGTGTGTGTGCGCGTGTGCACATGCCAAGGGAGATCAGAGGAGAACTTATGGGAGTCAGTTCTCTCCTTCCACCATGTAAGTCCTGGGAATCGAACTCAAGTCATCAGGCTTGGTGGCAGGCACCTTTACCTTCCCTTCCCCCGTTTTTTTTTTTTTGTTGTTGTTGTTGTTGTTGTTTGTTTGTTTGTTTGTTTTTTGTCTTTTTTGAGACAGGGTTTCTCTGTAGCCCCAGCTGTCCTGGAACTCACCATGTAGACCAGGCTGGCCTCAAACTCACAAAGATCCACCTGCCTCTGCCTCCCAAGTGCTGAGATTAAAGGTGTGCGCCACCACGCCCGG
The DNA here is from genome assembly GCF_000622305.1 of Nannospalax galili. Classification (NCBI taxonomy): domain Eukaryota; kingdom Metazoa; phylum Chordata; class Mammalia; order Rodentia; family Spalacidae; genus Nannospalax; species Nannospalax galili. Next base: position 1,534,981 of record NW_008338883.1, on the reverse strand, counting down.
CTCCCTTCCCCTTTTAAAAAGATTTTATTTTTATCTTATGTGTATGACTGTTTTGCCTGTGTGTATCTAAGTGCATCTTGTACATGCCTGGTGCCTGAGGAGGTCAAAGAGGGTGTCAGATTCATTGGAACTGGAGTTAAAGACAGTTGATAACTGCCGTGTGCTAGGAACCAAATCTAGGTTCTGTGAAATAGCAACCAGTGCTCTTAACCATTGAGCCACCTCTTCAGCCCCTTTTTTGTTATTAATTGTTGTTTTGAGACAGGGTCCCACTATTTAGCTCTGGCTGACATAGAACTCACTGTGTAGACCAGGGTGGCCTGGAACTCACAGAGCTTTGCCTGCCTTTGCCTCATGAGTGCTGGGATTAAATGTGTGTACCACTATGCCTGGCTGCACCCTGCGCCTTTTAATGATTTAAAAAAATTATAATGTAGCCGGGCATGGTGGCACACACCTTTAATCCCAGCACTTGGGAGGCAGAGGCAGGCAGATCTCTGTGAGTTCAAGGCCAGCCTGGTCTACATAGCAAGTTCCAGGACAGCTAGGGCTACAGGGAGACCCTGTCTCAAAAAAGATCAAAAAAAAATTATAATGTTTTAGTATAATGAGGGGGGTGTACATGTACCATGGCATACATGTAGAAGTCAGAGGAAAACTTGGGGAATTCGTTCTTTCCTTCCATCATGTAGTTTCTGGGGATTGAACTTGGGTCCTTGGGCTAGGTGGCAAGTACCTTTTACCCACTGAGCCATCTCCCTGCCTCCCTTGTATGTATGTGGGGGGCATGCTATGGCATACATGTGGGGGTCAGAGGACTACTTTCGGGAGTTGGTTCTCTCCCTCTACCATATGGGTTCTAGAGACTGAACTCAGGTTACCTATCAGGCTTGGTATCAAATGCCTTTATCTGCTCAGCCATCTTGCCAGACCATTTTCCCATTTTTAATGGATAGGCAAATGATGCTATTAAACAGTAATATGAGTCCAAATCATTTCCTGATAGCTACTTGGTCCCCATTTTAAAGCAGCAGAGCAAGTATCCACAGCAAGTGGGCAGAGCACAAACCTCCCACTGTTGCCCTGGAGCCCTTTATTCCTCATGCTGTAGTGCTCTGAGTGTGGAGGAGGCAGGGACCAAGGGATCCATGCCCCTCCTGGAAAGGGAGGCTCCAGTTCCTGCCTTGGACTGCTAACACACTAGCATTGTCACCTGTGTGCCCAGCACTGTTCTAAGCACTCTGAGAATATTAATGCATTTCATCCTCTCAAAAGCAAACTGAAGAGGGGTTGGAGAGATGGCTCAGCAGTTACGGGCACTTACTGCTCTTGCAGAGGAGCAGGGTTTGGTTCCAGCACCCACATGATGACACACAACCACCCATAATTCCAGCTCTGGGGGATCTGACACCATTTTCTGGACTCTGATGATTCTTGTACACACATGGTACACATAAATTCACAAAGACAAGCATACATACACATAAAATAAATAATTTTTTTTTGAGACAGAGTCTCCCTGTAGTCATAGCTGGCCTGGATTCACCATGGAGACCAGGCTGGCCTTGCGCTTGCAGAGGTCTGCCTGCCTCTGCCTACCAAGAGTTGGGATTAAAGGCATGTGTCACCATCACCACACCCAGCTCAATAAATAAATCCTTTTTAAAAAACAGACTGGCCAGGCTGTGAGTTAGAGGCAAGCCTGCTCTATAGAGTAAGTTCCAGGACAGCTGGGACTACAAGGAAACCCTGTCTCAGAAAGACAAAAAAAAAATAAAAATAAAAATTAAAAAAAAAAACAAAAAAACAGACTGAAGAAACTGAGGGACAAAAAGGTTGAGTAACTTATCAGTCACTTACCGATTCAAGAAATGGGTTGTACAGCAGTGTGATTCAAAGAAAAGGCCTGTGCTGCCTGTGCCTTTATAAATTGGACATTTGAGGCTGGTGAGATGGCTCAGTAGATAAAGGCATTTGCTGCCAAGCCGGTAATCTGAGTTTGGTCTCTGGACCCCACATGTGCTGGGATTCGAACCAGGGTCTTCTGCAAGAACAACCAGTGTTCTTAACTGCTGAGCCATCTCTCCAGCCCAAATTTTATTTTATTTTTGTTTATTTTTATTTTTATTTTTTTTTTGTGTGTGCGGGTGTGGAGGGCTCAGTAAAGAATCCCGTTTGCTGCCAAGCCTGTAATCTGAGTTTGGTCTCTGGACCCCACATGTGCTGGGATTCGAACCAGGGTCTTCTGCAAGAACAACCAGTGTTCTTAACTGCTGAGCCATCTCTCCAGCCCAAATTTTATTTTATTTTTGTTTATTTTTATTTTTATTTTTTTTTTACAGTTTCA
>NW_008338883.1:1527649-1530356 GCF_000622305.1 Nannospalax galili | reverse complement strand
AGACTGGCCTTGAACTCACAGAGATCTACCTGCCTCTGCCTCCCAAGTTCTGGGATTAAAGATGTGCACCACCATGCTCAGCTGAACATCTTTTAAGATGCTTCTTGGCCATCTTTACTTCTTCTTTTGATAACTCTCTGTTCAGCTCCTTAGCCCATCTTTTAATTGGGTTACTTCTTGTCTTCATTCTCTGTTTTTTGAGTTTGTTATATATTCTGGATATTAAACCTCTGTCAGATGTGTTGCTGGTGAAGATTTTTTCCCATTCTGTAGGTTTTCTGTTTGCTTCCCTGGTCACCTCCTTTGATGTACTGAAGTTTTTTAGTTTAACGAGGTCCCATTTGTTAATTCTTGCCCTTGTTTCCTGAGCAATTGATGTCCGGTTTAAAAAATCCTTTCCCACACCTATATCTTGTAGCTTTTTGCCAATGTTTTTTTCTAACAGTTTCAGGGTTTCAGGCTTTACATTGAGGTCTTTGATCCATTTGGAATTGACTTGTGTGCAGGGTGAAAGATAGGGGTTTAGTTTCATTCTTCTACATGTGGAGATCCAGTTTTGCCAGCACCATTTGCTGAACATGCTGTCTTTCCTCCAGTGAATAGTCTTGGCCCCTTTGTCAAATATCAGGTGGCTGAAATTGCATGTACTCATATTTGGGTCTTCGATTTTGTTCCATTGATCTATGGGTCTATTTTTGTGCCAGTACCATGTTGTTTTTATGACTATAGCTCTGTAATAAAGCTTAAAATCTGGTATAGTAATTCCCCCTGGCATTGCTCTTAGTGCTCAGGGTTGTTTTGACTATCCGGGGTCTTTTGTTCTTCCATATGAATCTTAAGATGTTTTTTCCAATTCTGTGAAAAATGTCATGGGGATTTTGATGGGCATTGCATTGAATCTATAGATGGCTTTTGGTAGGATGGTCATTTTCACAATATTAATTCTCCAATCCATGAGCATGGGAGGTCCTTCCATCTTCTGGTATCTTCCTCAATCTCTTTCTTTAAAGAGTTAAATTTTTCATTGTAAAGACCTTTTTTTGTAGAACTCGTTAATGTCTTTGGTTAGGTTTATTCTGAGATATTTTAATTTTTTGCAGCTATTGTGAAGGGGAGTGTTTCCATGTTCTCTTTCTCTGATTTCTTGTTATTGGTATATAGAAAGGTTACAGACTTTTATAGGTTAATTTTGTAACCTGACACTTTACTGAACATGCTAATAATTTCTAGTTTTCTGGTAGAATTTTTGGCATCTCTTAGATATAATATCATTATCTGCAAAAAGGAACAATTTGATCTCTTCTTTTCCAATTATTACTCCTTTAATTTCCTTTTCTTCTCTTATTGCTCTTGCAAGAGTTTCTAGCACTATGTTAAAGAGGAGTGGAGATAGTGGACAGCCTTGTCTGGTTCCTGATTTCAATGGGAATGCTTCCCATTTTTCTCCATTTAGAGTGATGTTGGCTGTAGATTTGTTATATATGGCTTTAATTATGTTGAGGTATATTCCCTCCAGTCCAATTCCCTCTAGGACTTTGAACATATGTGTGTTGAATTTTGTCAAAGGCCTTCTCTACATCTATTGAGATGACCATGTGGTTCTTGTCTTTGAGCCCATTTATATGATTTATGACGTTTATTGACTTACGTATATTAAACCATCCCTGCGTCTCTGGGATAAAGCCGACTTGATCATGGTGGATGATCTTTATGATGTGTGTCTGTATGTGGTTTGCAAGTATCTTGTTGAGAATTTTTGCATCTATGTTCATTAAGGATATCTGTTTATAGTTTTCTTTTTTGGTTATATCTTTACCTGGCTTTGGTATTAGAGTGATGCTGGCTTCATAGAAGGAATTTGGAAGTTCTCCCTCAATTTCTATCTTTTTGAATAAATTAAATAGTATTGAATGTACATCTTCTTTAAATGTCTGATAGAATTCTGCTGTAAATCCATCTGGTCCTGGGCTTTTTTTAGTCGGGAGGTTTTATATTACTGTTTCAATTTCTTTTTGTGTTATGGGTCTGTTTAAGCTGTTAATCTCTTCTTGGTTTAGTTTTGGTGGTTTCCATGCCTTTAGATATCTGTCCATTTCTTTTAGGTTTCCAAATTTAGTAGCATATAGGTTTTTAAAGTATTCCCTTGTAATGTTCTGTATCTTGTGTCTGTTGTGATGCTTCACCTTTCATCTCTGATTTTGTTGATTTGGAGGTGCTCTTTCTTTCTTTTGGTTAACTGGGCTAGCGATCTGTCAATCTTGTTTATCTTTTCAAAGAACCAGCTCTTGGATTTGTTGATTCTTTGTATTGTTTTCTTTGTTTTAATTTTATTAATTTCCACCCTGATTTTTGTTATTTCTTCTTGTCTGCTGGGTTTGAGTTTCATTTGTTGTTGCTTTTCAAGTGTCTTGAGTTGTAATATTAAGTCATTTATTTGTGTTCTATCCAGTTTTTTAATGTAGGCACTTAGACCTATAAACTTCCCTCTAAGGACCACTTTCAACATGTCCCAGAGGTTTTGTTGTGTTGTATTGTCCTTTTCATTTAGTTCCATGAATACTTTTATTTCTTTCTTAATTTCTCTTTTGACCCATTCATCAATCAGGAGCGTGTTGTTTAATCTCCATGTGTTCATGTAGTACTAGGGTTTCTTCTGGTGTTGATTTTAAACTTTATTGCATGCAGTCTGATAGAATGCATAGGATTA
>NW_008338883.1:1521850-1525893 GCF_000622305.1 Nannospalax galili | reverse complement strand
TTCAGGAGTTCCCACAGAGGCCCAAGTCAGATGAGGATCAGATGTTCTCAGACTTTCTCCTAAGGCCTGGATCCCTCCAGGAAAGATTTTGGCCTCAGGAGTTTGGGGGTTGGACTGGCCTGGGTGCTGGGCCCAGGAAAGATGGTGGTCTAGGGAAGCTGGTGGCCAGGCCACCCAGAGATGCAAAGGCAGATGGGGGTGGGGGTGGAAGTGGCCCCAAGGGCTCCTGGGGACTGCACTGAGGAGCTGGGTTGGTCTGGATACAAAAGATCAGGAAGCAATGGTGGTTCCCCAGGCGTCTGGCGCACCAAGAGAAGGAATGGGTCAGGACCCAGACTAGGAGAGATGGGTGCGGGAGATGGGAGGATGAATGAGGCTGGGGGAGTCAAGGCGCACAGGGCGCAAGAGAGAGGCCTGCTGGTCATGCAGGCCCAGGCTTTTTTTTTTTTTTTTTTTATGTCTATGAGTATTTTGCCAGCATGTATATAAATGCACCTGTGTTGTGCAAGGCCTCTCGAGGCTGGAAGAGGGCACTGGAGCACCTGGAACTGAAGTTAAGGATGATTGTTAGCGTCCATGTGGGTGCTGGGACCAGGGTCCTCTGCAAGAACAGACAGTGCTCTTAACCACTGAATCATCTCTCCAGCCCCATCAATGTAATTTTTAAATTAAAAAAAGAAATTAGACATGTATCATCAATCTTCTTAGTTATTTAAGATGCTACTAGGCAAAAAAATAACTAACCAAGTAGTGTAAAAAGTCATAACTTCAAGGGACTTTTAAGCCCATTTGGGCCCTTTTCTCCCCATAGCCCATCATTCTAAAATATATGCCTACAGTGTGCTGTCTAGCAGGTAACAGAGTTATTGGCTTGAATATTGAATTTGGAAAGGACTTGCCATTTTCCCACCTGCTAGTTAGAAACAGTAGAGCATAATTATCATTGTGTATATAACTTTTTCATTCTGGTACAAGAACTTGTGCTCCATTGAAAAGATGAATACAGAGTCTGTATACATGTTGCTACCTTGAAATGGAGAAAAACACATTGGGTGTTCCATTTGTACACTTTGTTGTGGGGCCCTGTTGTTTGTGAGGTTGTAAGCACTTAGATTTCCAAGGCCTATTCTTTTTTTCCCTCTGGGGGCAAAGATTTATTTTATGGTTGTCTTGGATTTTGCTTAAAATTATGGCTCAGCAGTTAAGAGTGTTTACTGCTCTTTTTAAAAAATATTTTATTATTTTTATTTTATGAGTGTTGCGCCTGTATGTATGTGAGTGCACCTGTGTCATGCAGTGCCCATGGAGGTCAGAAGAGGGTGCTGAATCCCCTGGAACTGGAGTTACAGATGGTTATTAGCTGCCATGTAGGTTCTGGGACTTGAACCCAGGTCCTCTGCAAAAGTAGTCAGTGCTCAAATGCTGAGCCATCTCTCTAGCCCCTGAGTGTTTACTGTTCTTTACAAAGGACCAGTGTTTGGTTTCCAGCACCCATGTTGGGTGGGTCACAACTGCCTGTAACTCCAGTACCGGGGGATCTAATTTCCTCTTCTGGCCTTCTTGGGTGCCTGCACTCACATGCACAGACACAAACACATATACATGAATAAAAATAAACTGGGCATGATGACACACGCCTTTAGTCCCAGCACTCAGGAGGCAGAGGCAGGTGGATTTCTGTGAGATCAATGCCAGCCCACATACCTCTAATCCCAGCACTTAGGAGGCAGAGGCAGGTGGATCTCTGTGAGATCAATGCCAGCCTGGTCTACATAGTGAGTTCATAGGCCAGCTGGGGCCACAGGGAGACCTTGTCTCAAAAAGACTAAAAAAATAAAATTTTAAAAATTATTGCCGGGCGTGGGTGGCACACACCTGTAGTCCCAGCACTTTGGAGGCAGAGGCTGGTGGATCTCTGTGGGTTCAAGGCCAGCCTGGTCTACATAGGACAGCTGGGGCTACAGGGAGACCCTGACTCAAAAAGACAAAAATTACTAGCTCAGATGGCCCTCAAGAAAACATAATGAATTCTCCCAGTATCAACACTGATTTGCAAGATAGTTGAAACGTAGGCCAGGCGTGGTGGTGCATGCCTTTAGTCCCAGCACTCAGAGGCAGAGGCAGAGAGGTACATGCATGTGTGGATGCCCATGGAGGCCAGAAAAGTTGTTGGATCCCCTGAACCTGAAGTTACAGACTGTTGTGAGCTGCCTGCTGTGGGTACTAGGAACCAAACTTAGGTCCTCTGCAAGAGCAGCAAGTGTTCCTAACTGCTGAGCCATCTCTCTGGCCCCCTTTTTGGGGTTTTGAGCTGAGTCTCCCTTTGTAGCCCAGGTTGTTCTTGAGCTCCAAGTCTTCCTGCCTCAGCCTTTCATACATGCAACATCCCATGGGGCCATCTTAATATTTCCTCGTGTGTGTGTGTGTGTGTGTGTGTGTGTGGTGTGTATGTCCCAGCACACATGCGGAAGTCAGAGGACAACTTGTAGGTGTTGATTCCTTCCAGAATATTGGTCTTGGGAATCAAACTCAGGTGGTCAGGGTTGACTGCAAGTGCCTTTACCTGCTGAGCCATCTTGCCCATAGGATTTGCCCATAGGTTTTGTGCCATAATAGGTAAGTACAAGAAAGTGATACAATTATTGCTTGAAAAAATGGGACTGGAGAGATGGCTTAGCAGTTAAGAACACTGACTGCTCTTACAGAGGACCTGGGTTTGATTCCCAGCACCCACATGACAGCTAACAACTGTCCATAGCTCCAGTTCCAGGAAAATCTGATGCCTTCTTCTGACCTCCATGGGCATTACGCAACACAGGTGCAGTTATACAAATGCAGGCAATACACTCATACACATAAACTAAAAATAATAAATAAAATATTAAAAAATGAAAGTGCTTTGTCAGGGTCCACTGTCTTTCCCTTCCTGTATCCTGTCTGCAAATTTCCCTTTTCAAAGCGAATTGATGGTAGCTACTCCTGCACATTTCGAACTTTGACTAGCAATGTTTAGCTAATGATGGACCTGCTTTTTTTTTTTTTTTGAGACAGTATCTCCCTGTAGCCTCAGCTGGCTTGGAACTCACTGTGTAGACCAGGTTGGCCTCAGTTTCACAGAAATCCACATGCAAGACTTTCTTTTTTCTTTCTTTCTTTTTTTTTTTTCTTTTGTCTTTCTGAGACAGGGTCTCCCTGTAGCCCCAGCTGTCCTGGAACTCACTAGGTTCCTCATGCTGGCCTCAAACTCACAGAGATCAACCAAGGACTTTCTTTCTTAAGCAGCATTATTTTAATCTCCCACAGCTGAGCTGCAGTAGCATCCTGTGAGTGCTGGGGATGGAAGGCCCATGCCCAGGGCTAAGGCTCAGAAAGGCAGTGTGAGTGCTAAAAGAATTCTCACTGCTTGTAGAAAATAGCCCTGAGCACTTCCACCCTTTGTGCTTCTGGGTAGAGCTGAGGTTTTGGAGAAGCACTCTACAGCCTCACCTGCCACACTTGGAAAAATGCATTCCACCTTTAAATTTCAGGTTATTCTGTTGTGAACTAAGCTACATGAAAAAGTGACCATTTTTGCACCTTTTCTATTTAAGGGTCGAGTGGTGGAAAACATCTCCAAGCGATGCGGAGGGTTCCTCAGGAAGCTGAGCCTGCGGGGCTGCATTGGTGTTGGGGACTCCTCCTTGAAGTGAGTGACAGCCTCTGAGACCACTCCATCTCAGCAGCTCCAAACCAGGCATATTCTAAACTTTTCTTCCGTTAAGTTCTTTCTGTGGTCATTTGCTGACTTAGTTTGTTCTCTATTGCTGTGACAAAACACTCTGACCAGTACCAACTTGGGGAGGAAAGGGTTAATTTATCTTATATCTACCGGGTCACAGTTCATCAAGGAGCCCAGGGTAGGAACTCAGGGCAGGAACCTGGAGGCAAGAGCTGGGGCACAGGTCATGGAGGAACACTGCTTACTGGCTTGTTCCCTGGCCCCTGCTCAGCCTTCTTTCTTATGCAACACAGGCCCACCTGCCCAGGGGTGGCACCACCCACAG
>NW_008338883.1:1471107-1520391 GCF_000622305.1 Nannospalax galili | reverse complement strand
CTGCTTTCTTATGCAACACAGGCCCACCTGCCCAGGGGTGGCACCAGCCACAGTGGGCTGGGCCCTCCCACATCACTCATCAAGAAGATGCCCTTCAGACATGGCCACAGGCCAGTCCAATAGAGGCAATTTCCCGATTGAGGCTCCCTCAACCCAGGTGTGTCAAGTTGACACTAAAGCTACCCAGCACATTTGCATAATGAGAAAGCCATGACTCTAGGTTAAAGAACACACTCAACTGTCCTTAGGGATGACTCAACCTGGCTACAAATGGTTTAACCTGTGAGTGTTAAGTTGTCTCTTTTGAATGTCAGTGGGGCAGTTGACAGAGCATGTCTGAAAGTGCCACAGGGTCACATCAGATAGCCCATGGCAAATGCCTGCCACATGGGGGTATTTGTTCATCTTTCTTCTGCCTTCTCCACCATCTTATCTTCCTAGCTTTTTACAAGATTATACTTGTGCAATCATTCTTTCAAAAAAATGCCTTTATTGGGACTGGAGAGATGGCTCAGTGGTTAAGAATGCTGACTGCTCTCACAGAGGACCAGGGTTCAGTTCCCAGCATCCACATGGTAGCTGACAATTGTCAGTAACTCCAGTTCCAGGGGATCCAACACCCTCTTCTGGCCTTTGTGGGTATTGTACACACATGGTGCACTTATGCACATGCAAGCAAAACACTCATACACATAAAATAAGTAAAAATAAGTAAATACAATTTTAACAAATGCCTTTATCATAAACTGGAATTTTCCTTACTTGTGGCAGGATAGGATTATTATATCAACTTTATTATTGTTAACTATATCCAAGCCAGAACATGCCTTTAGTCCTAGCACTTGGGAGGCAGAGGCAGGTGGATCTCTGTGAGACCCAGGCCAGCCTGGTCTACATAGTGAATTCTAGGCCAGCTGGTGCTACAGGAGGACCCTGTCTCAAAAACAAACAAACAAACAAACCAAAACAAAACAATATTCCCCCAACCCAGCGAAATGGCTACTCCTCCTTCCTGAATTGCCAGGGTTTGTTGGAAATGTTATCAAACCACTATTAAGAGTATGTGCTAGGTCGGGCGTGGTGCCACATGCCTTTAGTCCCAGCACTTGGGAGGCAGAGGCAGGCAGATCTTTGTGAGTTCGAGGACAGCCTGGTCTACATAGTGAGTTCCAGGACAGCTGGGGCTACAAGGAGACCCTGTCTCAAAAAAGACAAAAAAAGAAAAAAGAGTGTGTGCTTTAGCTGGGCGTGGTGGCGCATGCCTGTAATCCCAGCACTCGGGAGGCAGAGGCAGATCTCTGTGACTTTGAGGCTAGCCTGGTCTACATAGCGAGTTCCAGGCCAGCTGAGGCTACAGGGAGATCCTGTCTCAAAAAGACCAAAAAGACCAAAAAAAAAAAAAAAAAGTGTGTGCTTTAAGGTTTTTCTTGAGTCAAACATGGTAAGTGCATTGGTCCCCTCACCCTTGTGGCCTTAAGTATTGCTTCTGAGACTGACTAAATTAGGACATGCCGCTCAGAACCTTGGAACTGACCTCAGTATTGGCATGGTGTCCAACAGTGGGAATGGACTACATAGGAATACAGATGGTGGAATTCGCAACAAGCATCTGCTATACCACTGCTAAGAAAATCCACTCACAGGCCTGGAGAGATGGCTCAGTGGTTAAGAGCACTGGCTGCTCTTGCAGAGGACCTGGGTTCAATTCCCAGCACCCACATGGCGGCTATGAACCATTCTTAACTCCAGTTCCAGGGGAATCTGAAGCCCTCTTCTGACATCTGTGGCATTGCATGACACGGATGCACTCACATGCATGCAGGCAATACACATAAAATAAAAATAATAAAATATTTTTTTAAAAAAGAAAATCCATTCACGACACTTGTTATACACCAAACACTTTAAATGTTATGGAACAAAGGATTTTAAAATTTTTGTGTTGGGGGTAAGGGGTGGGGCACGTGCATACTATGGAGTACAAGTAGAGGTCAGAGGACAACTTGGAGTCAGTTCTTTCCTTCTTGTGGATCCTGGGCATTGAACTCAGGATTGAACTTGGTGGAAAGCACCTTCATCTGCTGAGCCACCTTACCAGCCCATGAAGGATATTTTAATCAAACATGGTAGAAAACAGAACTGTTTGGGGAAAGGAAGTGGACTTTATTGCTTGAAAAAATGGTACTGGGGGCTGGAGAGATAGCTAGCAGTTAAGAACACTGGTTGTTCTTGCAGAAGACCTGGGTTTGAATCCCAGAACCCACATGGCAGCTAACAACTGTCTGCAACTCCAGTTCCAGGGAATTTGATGGCCTCTTTTATCCTCTGTGGGCATTGCACAGCACAGGTGCACTTAACTACATGCAGGCAATACACTCATACACATAAAATAAAAATAATAAAATATTTTTTAAAAAGAGGAAAAAAATGGGCCTGGAGAGATGACTCAGTAGTTAAGAGCACTGACTGCTCTTACAGAGGACCCAGATTCCATTCCCAACACCCACATGACAGCTAACAACGGTCTGCAGCTCCAGTTCCAGGGAAATCTGATGCTTTTTTCTGACCTCCTTAGACATTAGTAGACAGGGAAGGGAGGACAGACAGGATGATGCAGGTTGAATGTGGTCAAAGCCTATGGTCTTCTTGAATGAAATACAGTAATAAATTAAAAAATAATTGTGGCCATTATGTGAGATTTCCTGCTTCAGATGCTCTGTAAACCAGCAGAATGTATTGAGTCTGTCTTAACAGGGACCTTAAATGTACCAGTAGGTCCCAAGATAGCTTATAATACAAAACATAAATCTAACAGTAGTTCCATTAAAGACACTACAATAAATGTGATGCCCGTGAGGGTATCAAAGAAATGCCTTCTCCCTTGGAATAAAAGGCTGTGTTGTGAGGTTAAGAATGTTTACTGAGTTTTAGAGCAAAACTCTTTGTTGGGGCTGGAGATGGCCCAGAGGTTAAGAGTACTGCTGAGGACTTGGATTTGGTTCCCACACCCACATGGCAGCTAACAACTGTCCTTAATTCCAGTTCCAGGGGATCTGACACCATCTTCTGGCTTCTGTGGGTGTTGCATGGCACTGCTGGCTCTTACAGTCTTTCTATCCCTTCTTCTGCAATAATTTCTGAACCTTGAGAGAGCAGGGTGTGATACAGATGTGCTGTTTAGGGCTCTGGTCAATCTTTTTGTGGTCTGTGTACAGTGGCATCCTGCGGTGGTTTTCCTCTGTGTTTCTCTGGCCACAGTGCTGCTGAGTATCTCAAGCATTCACCTGCTGTCCACAGATCTCCTAGTGAAATGTCTGCAGATCATTGACCCATTTTAATTTTTTTTTTGCTTTTGCAAATTTTATACAATATATTTTTATCGTGTTTAGATCCCCTCCCATATCTGCATCCCCTTCTAGCCCTCTACAAAATTTCTGTATTCTCTCTCTCTCTCTCTCTCTCTCTCTAGATATATATATATATATATATATATATATATATATGACTTATAGAGTCAGGTTTGTGTCCCCAAATGCCCTTCAGTGTGGGTTCATTCACTGGAGCATGGTCAGTTTACTAAGAGTCACCCTTAAATGAGACTGAATCTCCCATTCCCAGCAGTCACTGGCTACCAGTAGTTCCTCAGATATGGTGGGGAATTCTTACTTCCCCATGTCTGTGCTGGGATTTTTGTCTGCTTGGGCTTACGTGGGACTTATGCATGCTGTCAGCATTGCTGTGAGCTCCTATGAGTAACAGACCAGCTGCCTGGAAAACTGTCTCCTTGTGGTCATCCACTTCCTCTGGCTCTTATAATCTTTCCACCCCCTCTTCCACAATGATCCCTGAGCCTTGGGAGGCAGAAGTTTGATATAGGTGTCCTATTCAGGATGAACACTGCAGTCTCTTGTTCTCTGCACGTTGGCCAGTTGTGGGTCTCAGTTAATTATCACCTGCTGTGTAAGGAAACCTCTCTGGTGAGAGTTGAGAGATGCATTAATCAAGGCAGGTCTAGGAAAGCTCCCAGATCTGGGGGTCCACAGTGGTCCTAAAAAGGCAGAAATGGCTGGCACAAGGAGGTGTGGGAAAGGAGCATACCATGGCAGGGGTGGGAGAGTCCAGGAGTCCTGGCAGAGCTGAGATCGTGGAGCTCAGGGAGGTGGGGAAAAGACACTTTATGAAGGCCTTTTTTTTTAGATTGTTTTCACTGTTTCCTGGCACATCTCTCTAGTTCCCATAATTTTTTTTTTTTTTTTTGTCTTTTTGAGACAGGGTTTTCCTCTAGTCCCAGCTGACCTGAACTCACTATGTAGACCAGGCTGGCCTTGAACTCACAGAGATCCGCCTGCCTCTGCCTCCCAAGTGCTGGGATTAAAGGCATGTGTCACCACACCCAGCCTGATTTTTAAGTTCTTAATATATTTTGCTACAAGTTTTTTGCAAGATATGTGCTTTGCCAATATATTCTTTCCGTCTGTGGCTTATCTTTTTTTAAAATATTATATTTATTTTTATCTTATGTGTATGAGTGTATTGCCTATATGTATATAAGTGTACCCATGTCGTGCAATGCCTGTGGAGGTCAGAAGAAGGTGATGAATCCCCTAAAACTGGGGTTATGGATGGTTTTTAGCTGCCATGTGGGTTCTGGGAATCGAATCTGGATCCTTTGCAAGAGCAACCAGTGCTCTTATCCACTGAGCCATCTCTCAGCCCCTGAAGGGAAGTTTTTCATTATAATGAAATATACTTCATCAACTTCTATTCTATGGAACATACTTTTTTAATGTCTTATTTATAAGAGAACCTGCTCCCTAACCGAAGGACATAAAGACCTCCTCTGCTTTCCTTGTAGAAGTTTTATAGTTTAAGCCCTAGATCCAATTTGAATTTGGGAGACAATGTTGGTGACTGAACCCACGGCCTCAGCATAATAGGCCAGCACTCAACCACTGAGCCATGCCCCTGACCTGAGCTGATTTTATATATGACATAAGATATATATTCAGGTTCAGTTTTTCCTATGGACATCTAGTTATTCTAGCCCAGTTTGTGTGTCTTATACCAAGCTACACTTTCTTTAATAACCAGCACTATAATGTCTTGAAATCCTGTATGGTTAGTCTTCCAACTTTCTCTTTTTCAAGTTGTTTTGGCTTTTCTGGTTTGAATTACAGAGCCAGCTTGTCAGTTTCTTCATAACAGCCTGCTGGGGTCTCAGTCAGGACAGTGCTAAGACTGCAGATCAATCAGGGAGAAGAAACATCCTGACGACCACAGACTTGCCACAATTCTGTATTTAAGTGTTTAACTCTTTGCAGCTTGTTTTGTGCTGTTGAGTATTTAAGAAAAATCTATGCATATTTTGTCAACATTTTGTTCTAAATATTCTTTTTAAAATCCATTTTATTTTTAATTGTGTGTATATGTGTTGGGGGGGCATATGTGCATCTGAGTGCAGTACCCATGGAGGTCAGAAGAGGGCATCATATCCCTTGGAACTGGAGTTACAGGTGGTTATGGACCACCCAACTCAGGTGCTGAGAACTAAACTTAGGTCCTCTGCAAGAGCAGTAAGGGCTCTTACCCTCTGTGCCACCTCTCCAGTTCCTAGTTCTGGATATTCTGAAGTGCTCTTGCAAACAGTATGGCTTATTCTAGGCTTCTTCACTGTCCATTATTAGAAATAGAAAAATAATTAATGCTCATACATTGATTTTTTTTTCCTTGTAGTACTGGGGATGGAAACTCATATATGCCATGTAAGCACCTTGCCACTGAGCCACACCCCAGACCAGCTGTGGGGGAGGAGGGCGCACACAAGACAGGTGCTGAAGAGCATAACAGAGCCTTGCATGTACTAGGCACTTGGCATTCTGCCACATCCCCTGCCCTCAGCTCTCTGCTTTATTTTGGAGTCTCCTTTGCCTGCTGTTAATTCCATCCAGTAAATTCTCATCTCAGCCATTAAATTTTCATATTTAAAGTTTAATGTATATCTTTATGTCTTTTTTCTCTTTCTTTTCTTTTCCTTTTCTTTTTTTTGGACGGCATCTCACTGTCTCATTATGTAGCCTTTGCTGGCCTGGAACTCAATATGTAGATCAGGCTGGCCTCTAAATCACAGAGATCCACCTGCCTCTGCCTCTGCCTCCTGATTGCTGGGATCAAAGGCGGTGCCATCACACCAGCCATAGTCTTCTTCTCAAGCAGGCAAACAAAAACTCTTTTGCTGTCTCTGCATAATGTTTAAGCTTCATGTGGCTACTTAGTATTCTATGGAATGTTACCACTTTCAATGTCCTTATCTGCTGGTATTGCTATGTCGGCTCTGAGTAGACTTTGATAGAATGAATTGTCTCTTCATTATGGAGATACTTTCCCCCTTCATTGAGGACATGGCAGGTCTTTTTTTCAGTGGCAGACATCAGTATCTTTTTGGTTGGGTGTGGGACATTTTCATGTTTCTCTAGACACTCTTGAGTTTACATCTGGGATGCACTTGAGACATTACGGACTATTCTTTTCAGGCCTTACTTTTTATCAGGCTTGGGACTGGTGGGGTGTAGTGGGGTAGAGGATTTGCATAGCATATGTGAAGCTCCCGGTTTGATCCCCAGTACCACAAGAATCAGTCAATCCATTAATTAATTAAAAGATTTGTTAGGTCAGGCAGAGCAGTGTTTAGCAAGACTCGTCTCACTAGCCAATCCTCATAAATAATCACTTTTATTTTTCTTTTTCTTTCTCTTTTTTTTTTTTCTTTTTGAAGCAGGGCCTCCCTGTAGCCCCAGCTGTACTGGAACTCACTATGTAGACCAGGCTGGCCTTGAACTCACAGACATCCACCTGCCTCTGCCTCTGCCTCCCAAGTGCTGGGATTGAAGGTGTGTGCTACCACGCCCAGTGATATCACTGTTACTGTAAGTGGTCTTTTTGAGACAGGGTCTCCCTGTAGCCCCAGCTGTCCTGGATTCACCATGGAGACCAGGCTGGCCTTAAACTCACAGAGATCTGCCTCTGCCTCTCGAGTGCTGGGATTAAAGGCATGTGCCACCACACCCAGCTAATAATCACTTTTTAAACCTTGACTAGTGGAGAGGCCAGTCTGCCTCCTCCAAGGCTTTTAGCTGATTCTGCTTCCAGTCTTGGGTAGCTCTCTGGCCTTCATGCCTAAGGGCTACACTCTGTGCTGCTGGCGTGCTTGTGCATCTGCTCTCACACACTTCCAGATGTCCTGGTCTTCCTGGACATTAGCCTCCATCTATCCATCCCAAGTTCCAGTTTGGTTCCCCATGCCCACCCCTTGGTTGGACAGAGCAAGAAGATAAGGTGACAAGGAAACTCTGTAAGCAGCATTTAGAGGCTCTGGGTACTAGAACTCAGTCCTCTGAGACTCTCTGATGTACTTCCGGAGGATGCAGGTTGCCTGGGGCCTGAAGCACCCTGGCAGGGAGTGGTCAGTAGGAGGTACAGAGTTTTCTGCTTCTTGTCTTGCTATCAACACACACCATCCATGCAGCTGCACTTCATGATTCCCAGTCCTCTCCAGTAAAAGGATGGGTCTCAATACTAGTACTACTGACCCCTCTCCGTGAACTGTGAAGAAAAAAGGCCCTCAGGTAACAAGTGTGATAGGGCACAGTAAGAGAAAGAGTCTCTGCCTTTCTTCAAACTGGCTAGAGGAGGAACAGGGAGCCAGGCCCCCATCCTCAGATGATCACCAAGTTGCCTCTGGAGGAGGGCTTTGTTTCTCAAAGTGGATCCTGGCTAGTCGCAGTGGTAGCCCCTGGACCTTTGCTCATTTGCATGGTATTAAATAGAATTTGAAAGCGCTGTTCTGAGTGGTTGGTTATGCTGCCCTCTAATGGCCGCCTGGTAACTCGCAGCCACCAGAGCAACTTATGAGCATTTTATCTGCCCTTGAGTTTCTTCACTCGTGGTCTGATGCCCTTGCAGGGTATTCTGATCTTTTCTATTGCTTTGCTTTAAATAAAGTTTTCTTGCCGCTATGAAAAAAGCTTTTTTTTCTCATTTTAGGACCTTTGCACAGAACTGTCGAAACATTGAACATTTAAACCTCAATGGTTGCATAAAAATCACTGACAGGTAAGGAGTAAGAATGAGTTTGGGGACAAAGTGGCCAGAGGGAGAGTGAAGAGAGAAAAACAAAGTTGAAAATATCTTTAGTGCGTCTGCTTTTTTCCAGCACGTGTTACAGCCTTAGCAGATTCTGTTCCAAGTTGAAACACCTGGATCTCACCTCCTGTGTGTCTATTACCAACAGCTCCTTAAAGGGTATCAGGTGAGAGTGCTTGGTATTTGAGGTTCAGAAAGATACCCAGTGTGGGTTGGGGAGATGGCTCAGTCTGTAAAGTGTTTGCTGTGCAAGCATGAGGACCTGAGCTCCAACCCCAGAATCCACACAAAAAGCCCGGCATGGTGGCACATGCCTGTAACCCCAGTGCTGGGGAGGGGCTCGGTCAGCCAACCTATCTGAACTGCTGAGCTCTAGTTTCAATGAGAGACCACGTGATGGGGAAGGACTGAATTCAGGCAGAAGACGGGCATTGCGAAGGCAGATACAAAGCTTGGCGTTTCTCTGGTTTCAACCCTGTCATGCTTTCTTCTCTTTAGTGTGTGGTGGACAACTGCATAAAAATGTAGAGGCCAAGCATGTTAGCGCAGACCTTTAATCTCTGCACTCAGGCAGAAGCAGGTGGATCTCTGTGAGTTTGAGGTCAGCCTGGTCTACATAGTGGGTTCCAGGCCAGCTGGGGCTACAGGGAGACCTTGACTCTAAAAAACAGAAAAGGAAAAACCGATAGTGAAAATGTAAAAGCTTAGGCAGAACCCACGGCTTCAGAATGACCCTAATAGAGTTTGGGATAGGCAAGTGTTTATTCAAGTGTTAATCTGTGATGTTTTTGTGTGTGAATCCATCACAATAAAGTGATTTTTGAAAAACTAACAACAACCAAAAAAAGGTGAGGAGTGATTGAAAAAAACACCTGACATCAACCTCCGGCCTCCACACACATGTGCATGTACATCCAGACCTGTATGCGCTCACACACATGCAGGAATATGCACACACATTCCACAACATATACCAGAACACAAACAACCTGGTGTAGTAAGCACCTTGGTGCTGTGAGGCACCCCAGTGCTCTCACTGGAGTGAGGATTGGAGCCAGGTCCCAGGCTGACTCCCTCCCTGCTGTGGAGATGTACTAAGCTCAGTGCTGTACACATTCCTTGTTCTCAGCGAGGGCTGCCGGAATCTGGAGTACCTGAACCTCTCCTGGTGTGACCAGATAACGAAGGATGGCATTGAGGCGCTGGTGCGGGGGTGCCGAGGCCTGAAAGCCCTGCTCCTGAGGGGCTGCACACAGGTAGGGAGGACCACAAGCTGGCCAGACAGTTCTCCTTGCCAGGGTAGTCGTCTTGGTGCCTGGCCAGGTCTCTCACCTGAATTCTACCTGTCTTTTGTTTTCTCCATTCACTCAGTTAGAAGATGAAGCTCTGAAACACATTCAGAACTACTGCCATGAGCTCGTAAGCCTCAACCTGCAGTCTTGCTCAGTAAGTAGCACCCCTGGCCACCTGCATGAGACCCTGGTGCTGCCCACTCCTCATGCAGATGGCCACATTGCCCTGCCCCGATTTTCCATCCCCTGCCCTTAGTGAAGCTGTGAGTGTGTCAGGAGATAAAAGAATAAGCCATCATGTTCAGCAAAAAGTCCCTGACATTTCCAGGGATGCTAAAAATGGGTTTTCTTAATTTTTGTACAGAGAGAGGGAAACAGACAGACAGCTACCATGGAACTTGAAATTCTCTTGCCTCAGCATACTGAAGGCTGGAATTACAGGTGTGTGCCACCATGCCTGACTGGCTCTTTGAAAACAAAAACTGAGGAATCTTATTAGGAATACTGTGAACAATTCACTAACAAGCTATGAGACCTGAACAGCCCATGCTAAAGCCTCAATGTCATTTCAAAATATATATTTACTTTTTAAAAATTTTTTATTTTTTTATCTTTTTGAGACAGGGTGTCCCTCTAGCCCCAGCTGGCCTGAAACTCACTATGTAAACCAGGCTGGCCTTGAACTCACAGAGATCCACCTGCCTCTGCCTCCTGAGTGCTGGGACTACAGGTGTGTGCCACCACACCAGGCTTTTGTTTTTATTTTATGTGTATGAGTATTGCCTGCATGTATGTAAGTGCACTCATGGTGTTCAGTGCCTGACAAGGCCAGAAGAGGATGTTGGAGCTCCTGGAACTGGAATGGGAGTTAAAGATGGATATTAGCTGGCATGTGGGTGCTGGGAACCGAACTCAGATCCTCTGAAAAAGCAGCCAATGCTCTTAACCACTGAACCATCTCTCTGGCCCCTCAGTCTTATTTTTTTTTTTTTAAACTTTACACAGTGGAGGTGATAGCACCTGTAATTTCTCAGTGAGAACAATAGTGTTGGGCTGGGGTGATGACCGAGTCTGGAAAGTGCTTGATATACAAGCACAAGGACCTGAGTGTGACCTCCACAACCCATGTAAAAAAACTGAGGGTAAGCCGGACGTGGTGGCAATGCCTGTAGTCCCAGCACTTTAGAGGCAGAGGCAGGCAGATCTCTGTGAGTTCAAGGCCAGCCTGTTCTACATAGTGAGCTCCAGGTCAGCTAGGGCTACAGGGAGACCCTGTCTTGAAAAGACCAAAAATAAAAGCTGAGCATGGTGGTGTGTGCTTGTCAGCCCAGCAATGGACAGAGGCAGGAGGACTCACTGGCCAGCTAGCCTAGTCTGCTCGGTAAGTTCTAAGGCAATAAGGGACTCACTGGACAGCACTTGAGGACTATCACCTGGAGTTGTCCTCTGTCTTCTGTGCCTTGTCCTTGCATGGACTTGCGCATACACACACATGTACCTGATATGCACACAGAGACAGCAACTCTGTAAGTAAAGGGCATATGCAAGAGCAAGGCAGCCTTCTCATCAAGACGTTAGTCTGGGAGACTGCACCCTTGCTCACTGCCACTGAGAGCGGGCAGGTAGAACACATGCACACAGGAGCGAGCAGCATTTCCGAAGGGAACAGAGATTTTGAGAAAGGTAAGAGAAAGACCTTGCATTCAGATTGTAATGAATGAATCTTAGTCTTTTGTTTTCTGAGACAGGGTCTTGCTGTGTAGCACTGGCTGGCCTGGAACTCACTATGTAGAGCAGGCTCGCCTGGAACTCAGAGATCTACCTACTGAGTGCTGGGATTAAAGATATATGTTACCACATCTGACTGGTTTTGAGTTTTTGAGGCTGGGCTTCACTATATCATCCAGGATGGACCAGAACTTGCAATTTTCCTGCCACATATCCCAAGTGACAGGACTATAGGCAAGTGGTACCCACCTGGCCTGCTTCCATTCTGTTTATGTCTTAGGGTAAAGTGTTGGTACCTGGCAGCAAAGCCAGGTGAGGGGCAGGGGGTCTGTTTCTCACCCCCTCCTCCCCACATTCTGCTTCAGTGCTGGGCCCTGACTTCTTCCTCTCTCTGTGATCTTCCCCCAGCGTATCACTGATGATGGCGTGGTGCAGATATGCAGGGGCTGCCACCGGCTACAGGCTCTGTGCCTCTCAGGTTGTAGCAACCTCACCGATGCATCTCTCACAGCCCTGGGCCTGAACTGCCCTAAACTGCAGTGAGTATGACTGGCCTTTTGCCTTGTGGCCACAGTGTGGCTGGGCTGCAGGCAGGGGAAGGCTTGCCAGCAGGCAGAGAACTGAGGATGGAGCCAGGAGCTGTTGGACGTTTGGGGGCAAGTTGGCACCTAATTCCTGTTCAGGAGCGGAAGGAGTATCTAGCACCACTGAGTCTAGTGCATCATTTCTTGATCAGTTTCATGCATTCGCCCCTAATTTGCCTCATGTTACTGCTTTGACCATTAAAATGATCTAATGGACCATGATAGTGTCTGCTAAACCTGTCCCTAAAGGGATAAAATGAGGGAACTGTCACCACCACTTTCTATGATCTTTAATAGGAAGAAAGGTGGGGTTTTTTTTTTTTGTTTGTTTGTTTGTTTGTCTTTTTGAGACAGAGTTTCCCTGTAGCCCCAGGTGTCCGGGAACTCATTATGTAGACCAGGCTGGCCTCAAACTCACAAAGAGTGAGGCTTCACAGAGAGGTCTGCCTCTGCCTCCCAAGTGCTGGGATTAAAGGTGTGCCACCACGCCCGGCTGAAAGGTTTTGTTTTAACATGTAACATGTAATCCATGTTTATTCTCAAGGCAATACATTTTCTTTTCTTTTAAAAAAAATTTTTTTATTTTCATTATTTCTGTGTATGAGTGTATTGCCTGAATGCTGTAAGTGCACCTGTGTTGTGCAATACCCACAGAGGTCAGAAGAAGGCGTTGGATCCCCTGGAACTAGAGTTATGGATGGTTGCTAGCTGCCATTGAGGTGCTGGGATTTGAACCCAGGTCCTCAGCAATAGCAGCTGGTGCTCTTAACTGCTGAGCCATCTCCAGCCCCAAGGCAATTTATTTTCATTAGCAGCCATAAGTGTAGGACCTTTCATTGCAATGACTCAGAGCCTACACACGTAGACTTTGGGCTAGCTCTGTGCTAGATGCTTTGTATTCCGTTTTAACCTCAACACATCCATGTGAAGAAACACTTATTTTCACCTGTTTTGCAAAGAAGAAACTGAGACTCAGAGGAAGATCAGTTTGTCCCGAGTCTCATGATGAATAAGGAGGAAAGATTTTGAACCTGTAGATTGTGATTTCAGAACTAGCCATCTCAACCCAAATTATACAAGAGGTGGGGAAAAATGTTCTTAAAAACTTTTTACATAGGAACTGGAAAGATGGCTTATGGTTAAGAGCACTGACTGCTCTTGCAGAGAACCCGGGTTTGGTTCCCAGCACTCACAAAGATGGCTAACAGCTGTCTAGAACTCCAGTTCCAGGGATCTAATGACCTCTTCTGGCCTCTTTAGGCATTGTATGACACTGGTGTACATACATACATGCAGACAGAATACTCATACATATAAAATAAAATTGTATTAAAAACAAAAACAACCACTACAAAAACTTTTTACATCCCAATGAAACTGTTTCAGTTCTTGTGAGAATTAACTCCTGGCTTTCATCACCTACAAAGTTAAAAATTTCCTAGAGGGTAACTAGAGGTTTCAGTGTCTAGAGGGTGAGGATGTAGCTTAATGGTGGAGCATTTGCACAAGACTCTGAGTTCAATCCCACAGCAAGGTTTCTGTTTTTGCTGTCTGTGTTTGTGAGGAGCTAAGACTTTGGTCACAGCCCTCCCTGAGCTGCTTGTCTATGCAGAGGGCCAGTCTTTGCATCTGCAACCCAGAGGGGCATGACCAGAATATGTCAGAGCATAGTAAACTCAAGAGCATGTGTCATACAGGATGTTTCTGTTGTTAACCACACGCTGCTTTTTTCTCCCCTTATACCCCCTCTCCAGAATTTTGGAGGCTTCCCGATGCTCTCATTTGACTGATGCAGGCTTTACACTTTTAGCTCGGGTAAGGCATAGATTTTTAAAAACAAAACCACACTGTAACCTTATCTTCCTAATTCAGAGTGATTTGGGGTGGTTTGGGGTAGTCAAAGAAACAAGCTTCAGAAAAGACAAGCACATGATAGACCAGAATCCTCAGAGTGGGTTTTATGCTTTTTTCCAGCTAGCCAGAATTCTAGGGAGGTCCTGGCAGGCATGTCCAACCTTTCAACATAGCAACACGACATTGTCAGCTGCAAAGTTCATGTTGAGAACTGTGCAATTGAGTTTGAAAAAATTCACAAAAATCTCAGTGTTTTAAGTGTTTACCATTTTGTGCTGGGCTACATTCATAGCTACCCTTGGCTACACGCAGCCCACGGGCTGCAGATAGACATGCCTGCAGAGGATGTGGGCTTCAGTCATCTGGTCGGGGGAATCACCCAGTAGAGCGTCCTGTCCAGTAGCAGGTGCCCTTCCTATATGGACCCCAGATTGGCCTCCGCAAAACATCCCCTACCTTTGTACTGTGCCCTCTGGTGATCTTCCATACTGCCTGTGTACCATAGGGCCCATGTCCTACTATCTTCCCTATCCCCCACATGGGTCTGAGTACCCATTCCCAGGTCCTCCTAGAGTCTGGTCTATGGTGTAGGGGACTCTTTCCAGGTTGAGAAGGGGTGCAGCCCAGGGTGGTCCCTTCTCACATCCAAAATGACTAAGAGGGCAGCCATTCAGAAGGGCTAGACTGAGATGACTGTAGGAATGGGGCCCATAGCTCAGTGGCAGAGAACAAGGAGTGCAGGCCTGTGCTCAGAGGGATGGGAGAGCTGTGGGCTACACTTCTGCTGCCTGCACAGTAAGCTTTCTCATGGCCTCTTTCAGAACTGCCATGACCTGGAGAAGATGGATCTTGAGGAGTGCGTCCTGGTGAGTGGAGTCTTGACAGCCCCTCGGAGCTGCTCAGTTACCACAGGCACCTGCTGCCATTGCCTCAGCATGGTGGTGGAGATTGGGATCCCATTAGACTACAGCAGTGGACTTGTAAGCATTAGGCTATTACAGGTCATCAGAATTGTAGTAGAGAAACTCAGAGCTCCATCTACTATAAACCTAAAAGGGTCTTTTACTTTTTCATAGACCCTGTTGGAGAAAGAACTTGCATGTCCTGAAATAGGGTGGCTACAGTGGAGAAACTGGCGGGACCCCCCCCCCCACTTTGCCCACTCGCTTTTGTGTACTGTCCCAAGGCTCCCTTGGGTACCAGATATAAGCCTTGAGAACAGTTGTGCCTCCCTGGGAGTGGACAGTTTGAGGTTGCAAGCAATGACTTCAGCCCTTGGCTGGCATGTACTTGGAGGAGGTTTTAATTCTCTTTTGCACCTTCCAATCCCCATGTTCAGAGACCCCAGGATTAGGGAAGGTCCTGGCATAGATGCCACACTGACACAGGGTGTTTCTTTCCAGATAACGGACAGCACACTTATCCAGCTCTCCATTCACTGTCCCGAGCTGCAGGCCCTGGTGAGTCTGAGCTCCTCCTCAGAATGGAAAGGTCCTTCCCCTCAGCATGTTATGTGGGCCCCATTTCTGTAAAGCTGCCAGCATCCTTGGTGTCAAACATTAACTCGTTGGGCTAGCTTGGACTGCCCAGGTTAGCATATGAATGTTACTTCTTCTAGTGTAGGATGTGAACTTGATGGAGCCCTATGACTCATTGGTTCACTCAACCCCATGTTCATCTTGTTGGGCAGAGTGAAAGTGAGAATGTTAAAGTGTCATACTCTAAGACCAAAGAGTGGGGCCATCCGTGTGTTGTTTGCCTTTTATACTTGCTCAGCTGTAGGGAAAAGAGATCTGGGTGTGTTCTGAATGATCTAACAGCAGATCTTCCTGCAAGGAGCAGGGCCACTGCCCCATTGGGAATGCCTTCCAATAAACAACAGTCCTTCCCCTGGGGGTTTCTGGGCACCAAAACCCTCTATCTAGTCCCCTGTTTTTATGTGTGCTATTTCCAGAGAGGACTAAACTGAGCTATAACCAGAAACCAGCAGGTATGAAAGTGCACAGCCCTGGTCCCAGCACTTGGGAGGCTGAGGCAGGAAGACTGAGAATTTGAGCCCAGCCTGGGCTCAAATACACAAACTTTCTCCAGACCACCTGTGTTAGAGCCCAAAATAAGAAACACAAAGAATAATTAGCAGAAAAGCAGGGTAAAGTCATAACTTAGCTTTGAGGTTCTGAGACACATTACAGGCTTTAGCACATCTGATTGACTCTACAGTCATTCTGGGGGTTCCCCTGTGGGAGCTGTTCTCATACTGAAAGACGTGAGTCCTCAGGCAACAAACACCAACCTCATCCTGGCTCTAAAATGTTGAGGATCCTCAAGGATGGACTGTATGAGGAACACTGGTCCCCGACACTCCTGGAGCACCTCTCCTGCACTAACAATGTGAGGGCAAACTCCAAGTACAGGTTTTTTGTTTGGTTGGTTTTTGGTCTTTTTGAGACAGTCTCCCTGTAGCCCCACCTGGCCTGGAAACTCACTATGTAGACTAGACTGGCCTCAAAGTCACAGAGCTCTACCTGCCTCTGCCTCCCAAGTGCTGGGATTAAAGGCGTGCACCACCACGTCCAGCTTCAAGTGCAGGTTCTGTTTGAAGTACATTTGTAGTACAGTGGTCCTAAATGTATGATCACCTGTCTGAATGACATAACAGCACATGAGGAGCGATCACAGCTCCTTGCCAGAGTATATCACGTCACACGTCCTCTGCAGGCCTTGGACTGGGGCACGTGACCCTGAAGGAGCAGCTCAGGAAGTCAGACAAGGCAGCCAGGGCAAGCACAAGTGTGTGTGTCAGTGGCACCTCCCAGGCTTGAGGGTCAGAGGCAGCAGTACTATTGTGAGAACTGTTCTAAACGTTGGAATCGGCTATCATCTTCTAGTGACGATCTCCAAGGAAGAAATGAGGAAGACACCACCTGCCCAGTTCCCAAGGCTGTTGTTTCACAGGTCTTTTGCCAGTGGGGATCACAGAGAGATTCCCAAGGGTTTAGCTTAGTGTGAAAGGCTAATCAAAAGAGAAACCTTTCTAAAAATAGATATATTTTATTATTTTTTTAATATGTATTTGTGTATTGCTTGCACATAGGTTAAGTGTACCCATGTCATGCAATGCCCACGGAGGACAGAAGAGGCTGTTGGATCCCCTGGGACTGGAGTTACAGACAGTTGTTAGCTTCCATGTGGGTGCTGGGATT
Source organism: Nannospalax galili (assembly GCF_000622305.1). Taxonomy (NCBI): domain Eukaryota; kingdom Metazoa; phylum Chordata; class Mammalia; order Rodentia; family Spalacidae; genus Nannospalax; species Nannospalax galili. Next base: position 1,503,591 of record NW_008338883.1, on the reverse strand, counting down.
CAGACCTGGGTCTTCTGCAAGAACAGTCAGTGTTCTTAACAGAGCCATCTCTCCAGCCCCCCAAAACCCGTGTCTTACAGTAGATGAAATGCATACTTGCAAATGGGGGTTCCAGACTCAGAAAGAACAGTTCCTGGAAGGTCTGGATGTGGTGGAACCTGTTCAAAGGAAGCCCAGATATCCTTGCTGATGCTTAGGTGGGCATCTCCAATTTAAGTAGAAACACTGAGTAACTGGAAAAATAATCTGACACAGATTCTGTTTCTTGTCCCACTGCCTGCTGGGCACCTCCCACCTTTCCTAGTCACCTTTTCTATCACCCATTGCAGCGTCACTGCCAGTCACCCATTTGATGTCTCCTTACCCACTCAGCCTAAACAGAGGCAATTAATGCTCCCTCAACCCACATTCCTCTTGGTGACACCCTGCTATGACTCACTCTCCACAACTGAGCCAGCCTGGAAGCAGGAACAAGAGTGAGATTTGGGATGCTTGGGGCATTTGACACAGAGACCCCAGGTGGGTGTTGGGGTGAGGGAGAGAAGGCTGAGGGGAGGCAGGGACTATAGCCCCACTCCTTCGATTGTCCACGGGCCTCACAAAGCCTGGTGGTCTATGATGCCACAGTTCTATGGCAGAACAGTGAAGTGAACCAATCTGTTTTGCTCCCAAATGAAGGACTGTGGCTTCTTCTGAATTTGTAGGCATCACAGGCTGTCAAGCTTCACAAGACCCATGAGGTTGCTCCCACAGGTCCACAGGCAGTTCTTCCCTGGGAGCCCATATGTATTGTGTCAGCTGCTGGGACCAAACCCCAGCTCTAGCACAGACTCCCTGAACCCCTCACCACCCCCACTGAGACCTTTAGGTTTTCGTTATTGGATGAGATACACACAAGCTCATTTGGTCAGTCTTCTGATGAACCAACCTTGGCATCGTACAAAATGTTCCTCTCTCTGTTTGGAAATATGCTTTATCAGATGTGAACAGCCTTCTGATGCTGTTTTGTTTTCTATTATTTATTTTTTTTTAAGTTTTATTTTTATTTCACGTGTATGTGTGTATTGCCTGCATGTAGACAAGTGCACCCATGTGGTGCAGTGCCCCCGGAGGTCAGAAGAGGCTGTCGGATCCCCTGGGGACTGGAGTTTTTGACAGTTGTTAGCTGCCACGTGGGTACTGGGATTTGAACCCAGGTCTTCTGCAAGAACAACCAGTGTTCTTAACCGCTGAGCCATCTCTCCAGCCCCTTGTTTTTTATTTTTGTGTGTATGAGTGTTTTGCCTGCATGTATGTGCACCATGTGTGTACAATGCCCATAGAGGCCCGAAGAGGGAGATGGATCCCTGAAACTGGAGTTTCTGACAGTTGTTAGCTGCCATGTGGGTGCTGGGAGCCAAACCCAGGTCCATTGGTAGAGCAGCCAGTGCTTTTAGCCACTAAGCCAACTCTTACCTGTATTTTTATGTCTCTGAGAGACATGTAGTTGGGTCTGATTTTACCTAATTTGTTTTTGTTTTGTTGAGACAGGGTCTCTTTAGCCTCAGCTGGCCTGGAACTTTAATATAGACCAGACTGGCCTCAATCTCTCAGAGATCCACCTATCTTTGCCTTCCAAGTACTAAGGTTAAAGGTGTACACCATCATGCCTGGCTTATTTTTATTTCAGCACTCTCCCCTAGCCTACTTTTTAAAAAAATCCTTTCAGTGCTGGGGATCAAATCGAGCCTTGCTCACACAATACAAGCATTCTGTCACTTAGCTACATCTTTCAGCCCTTGGCTTTTGAATCAGGGTCTTACCATGTAGCCCAGGCTGGCCTGGAACTTGCAGTCCCCACCCCAAACTGGAGCTTGAACCCAGGGCCCCTAATCATGCTAGGCAAGCACTCTACCACTAAACTCTGTCCCCCTTAATCTCTACCTCTTATTTTAATTTTTTGGTCTTTTTGAGACAGGGTCTCCCTGTAGACCCAGCTGGCCTGGAACACCTATGTAGACCAGGCTGGCCTCAAAACTCACAGAGATCCACCTGCCTCTGCCTCCCAAGTGCTGGGATTACAGGCATGCGCCACCACACCCGGCAATCTCTACCTTTTAATGGGACTGTCTAGTCATTTATGTTAATGTAATATTGAAAGTTGCATTTGTGTCCTTCATTTTACTGTTGTTTTTTCTGTTCTGTTCTTGTGTGCTTCTTTTTGATAAACTTATTTTTGTTAACATTTTATCCTTTGACTTTGTAGCTATATCTGCATTGATTTTTAGTGGTTGTGATTTTACCTTTAGATAGTAGAAACTCTGTAAGTGCAAGGTAGCTTCTTGTGATGGGATTTCAGCCTGCAGTCTGGAGCATCACTTCTAGGGACAGAAACTGGATCTTTGTGCTCTGCTCCAGTACAGGCTGTGCAGGCCTGGTCAGGGGAATCTACCAGACTCTCCCTGGATGAAAGGAAGATGCAGACATGCCTAAGCCCCAGAAGCAGGCTGGTACTTGTGCTGTGACATCCCTACTGCTGTGGGGCTCAGGCCTTCTCAGGCTGCCAGCTGTGACACAGCCCTGCACTCCATCACCAGGAAGAGCTACTTCATTGAAGAGGAAGCAGCAGGGGATGGTTCCAGCAAGTTTCACTGCCATTCCCTTGTGCGACCAGTCTCAGGTAGCTTTGTCAAGAGCCTGACCTCACCTTCAGTGCTGGAACACCAGCCTCTCAGGTGATGACTGCTGGGAGAGTTTGGGGGAAGCTTCAGGCTGTGGAAAGAGGAATCCCTCTTATTCCTTAGGCTGTGTCCTCCGAATCTCTGACCAGCAAACTGCTCCTGAGGCAGCCCTTGAGAAGCACTGCCCAGTGGAAGAAGTGAGAAAGACACAGCCTCCCTTCCTTGCTGGAAATGACCTTCCTTAGCTCAAAAACCTTCCACTTGACTTGAAACCATACTTTCTTACCCTACCACTTGACTTTCAGTTAAGTGTCAGGAAATCAAGGGAAGATGACAAAGCCAGCCATCCTAGAAGCCTACTAGCAGCATGTGTTCTTTTGCAGGGCTCTAGAGAAGCTGAGACTCAGAAAAAATCCCCAAGAACCTGATCTTTCTGATCAAAGGACCAAGAATGGGGTGGCCTACTAAGAAACATTTCTGACAGCTCTGCACTAGCCAAGTGTGGCAGTGCACACCTTTAATCCCACCCAGCACTTGGGAGGCAGAGGCTAGTGGATCTCTGAGTTCAAGGCCAGCCTTGTCTATAGGGAGACAGTCTCAAAAAAAGATTGAAAAAAACAAAACAAACAAACAAAGCCAAAACAAAAAGCAACTCTGCACTAACCCAAAGCAGAAGGAACTGCACTGCCCTCACCCTGACAACAAAGTGTGAGTGTGGAGCGGAGCAGTCTTTCATCTTTGTCCACTAGTGACAAGCTGCTGCCCCCATACCCAGGGTCACTGGGGATCACAAAGAGAACCTGGTCACCAGGTGATAGCCAAGTGTCTTCCCCACACTGAGTCAGGGCTGTCTGCAGGAGTCTGAACTACCATTTCCTCCCTATAGTAACAAGGCCCCTACCCCATGGGCATCAGACACTGGGACAAGGGATTTGACAGTTACATGTTGACAACCACAAGAAGCCAGAAAAGAGCAAAATAAAACCCAAATAAGGATATAATATGGTAGAAATCAGTTCAACTGAAAGAAAAAAAAAATAGTATCAGAGAAACACAAATCTGTTTCTTCAAAAACAGACACCTAGAAAAAGATGACAGACTACTATTATTAATATCAGGAGTCAAATGGGAGTTGTCAGCAGATCTGAGACTTTGAAAGGGATGAAAAGAATCTGGTTTGAATGTCCATTATCTAAAACTTTGTACAGAAGTGTTGGGCTTTCAGATTTTGGCATTTTTGAATAATAAGCATTTATACAATGAAGTGCTTGGGACTAGGACGCAAATCTAGAGAACTCATTTTTCTGTTTAACACATACCTTAACACAATTGCCCATGCACCTGTGTTTCAACTCTGGCCTGGCCTCACATAAAGTCAGCTGTGGAACCTCCCACTTGTGCTGGGAAGTATGTATCAATACTTAAACTTCAGAGAATTTCAGATATTCACATTATGGGTGCTGAACCAGTACTACAAAGTAAATAAATTTGGTGACACAGGTGAAACCCATTTGATATAATTTAAATGACACAAATACTCATAAGGAAATTTAAAAACCCTCCAAAATGTTCAGGTACAAATGGTTTTGCTTGCATCTTCCAAGCATTTAAGGAATTAAGATGGTATACTGATGAGCTTTTTGAGGACCATCACCACATTCCTAGTGACCCTGGGATCAAAATTAAGCCCATGTGCTGGTTCCAGGAGTAAGGGCATTTGCCACCAAGCCTGACGACCCAAGTTTGATGCCTAGGATCGGCGAACCAACACTCAGAAGTGTCCTCTGACCTTTACATGTGTGCTGTGGACTATGCATGCCTCTCATATTTAAAAAAAAAAATCCATTTATATAACCTGGAAAAGCCTGTGATTTAGCTCCTCCCTGTTTCCACTGCATCTGGGAGCATACTCTCCACTCTGAATTTGACATTCTCCCCCTACCCTCAGCCATATAGCAAGCTTTTGTACTTTCCCACCCAGCTCCTATGTCACGTTAGTTCAGAGTTCAGTAGTCTCTTCCTTGGGGTAAATCTGTCAATTGTTCTCAGACAGCCTCAGTCTGACAGTTTATTTTCTGCCACTAAAGAACTTTTAGAATATTCTATTTGATATACACTGGGGAAGCTGTCCAGTCTGAAATTATCATCAATGAGGTAACTGGTAAGAGAACTGTCACTTGGCTTTGTTAAATCCAGCTGAAGTACCCTCTGAAATCTTTACCAACAAGAGGCTAGCAATGTGAGATTAAGGTTCATGGTCTATTTGTCAAAATCTTCAAAGACGCTCAGTACAACCACAAAGTTGTGGCTGTTTGCACATTTTGTTTTAAATGTTTATGGGTTATGAGTATTTTGCTTCTGTGTATGTTTAAGAGCACCCATGTCATGCAGTGCCTGCAGAGACCAGAAAATGAAGTCACATCCCCTGGAAATGGAGTTATGGATGATTGTTAGCTGCCATGGTTAGGAATCAAACCTAGGTCGTCTGTGAGAGCAGCCAGTGCTCTTAACTGCTGAGCCATCTTTCCAGCCTGTTTTTTTTTTTTTTTTAACGAACAAGAACATCAAAACCTCTGGCTGTACTGAATTGGAGAATTTGGCCATAATACTGCTCTCGATGGGTAAACTGAAATGCGCCATTTCCTTTCTGGTTAGAAAGCTGGCTGTTAATGGTCTTGATGCAGCAAAGATGACCAAAGGCTCTGCCAGCTCCTCCCTGCCCAAGGAAACAGTGTCTTGGTCATTTTGTGCTGCTTTTACAGAATGCCATAGACTAGGTGCTTAAAAAAAGTGTTTTTCATGCCGGGCGTGGTGGCGCATGCCTTTAATACCAGCATTCGGGAGGCAGAGGCAGGCAGATCTCTGTCAGTTCAAGGCCAGCCTGGTCTACATAGTGAGTTCCAGGACAGCTGGGGCTACAGAGAGACCCTGTCTCAGAAAGACCAAAAAAAAAAAAGTGTATTTCCCACAGGTTCAAGATTGATGGGCTGTCAGTTTGGTGAGGTTTTGGGTTTTTTGCTGTCACCCCACAGCAGAAGGCAGAAGGGCAAAGGAGGGAGATGTGAAGCAAGTTCTCAGCCTCAAGCCCTTATAGCCATCCATTCCTTCATAAAGGTGGCCATCCCCACTGCATGGGATCAAATTTCCAGCATGTGATTTCCAAGGTATATAGCAAACCATTACCTCTGGGATACTTTGTGAGCTAGCTTCCCAGCTTCTAGAGCTGAAATCTGGAATGAGGGTCCTATGAACATGTCCCATCTCCCCTCTCAGAGCCTGTCCCACTGTGAGCTCATCACAGATGATGGGATCCTACACCTGAGCAACAGCACCTGCGGGCACGAGAAGCTTCGAGTGCTGGAGCTAGACAACTGCCTCCTCATCACGGATGTTGCCCTGGAGCACCTGGAGAACTGCCGGGGCCTGGAACGACTGGAGCTGTATGACTGCCAGCAGGTCACCCGTGCAGGCATCAAGAGGATGCGGGTAAGTCTGAGTTCATCCTGGCCTGATTTCTCAACAGAGTGACACACCAAGAATCAGCATCCAGGCAGGTGAAATGGCTCAGCGGGAAAAGGTGCTTGCTGCCAAGCCTGACAACTTGAGTTCAATCTCAAGAGCCCACATGGTAGGAGAGACCTGATTCCCAAAAGTTCTTCTCAGACCTTGAAATACACAATAAATGTAAGGAAAATAAATCATCCACTTCTCAAGTCTGTCCAGTTGTTATGCAAATTGTTGGGTTACACAGATACCACTATAGATAGACTTCTTCAAAGTTCCACTCTTGGAGAATGAACTCAAATAGGTCTGAGGTGGTTCCATAGAGTCTAGTGACTGGCACCCTTCCAAGGCTTGGATTCAAGGAAAGCAACTGAAGGTCACTGTCAGTAATAGGTAGAAGGTAGTTCCGGCTAATTTTCAGGTAAAAGCACTTGCTGGCTTGTTCAGAATTTGTCTGAGTCCTTTTCTTGATTAAGTTTGGAGGAGTTTGCTAAACCCTGAAAGCAGTCCTACCCAGCGACTTTCACTCAGTTGGCAAATGGCTGTTACTACTCCTGGGAAGAAACAGATCAGCTTAAAAGTTTTCATTTGTCTTTAGAGGGTGTTGGATTTGGAGGGTGGAGAGGGATGTAATAGGAGCAGTTCTAGCTTACAGCAGAAATTCTGCCTAATATTAAGGTAGAGTCGAGTCTAAATGGACTGTAGGGTTTCGAGGGTTACCAGAGAATACCAGGGCAGACTCCCTTTTCCATCTACTTCCAGGCTCAGCTTCCTCACGTCAAAGTTCACGCCTACTTTGCTCCAGTCACCCCTCCCCCAGCAGTGGCAGGAAGCGGACATCGACTATGCAGGTGCTGTGTCATTCTCTGACAGCAGCTGCTCAGCCCAAGGGGTGATGAGAAGACTAGTCTTTTGACTGCTCGACCATTACCCAAATCTGTTGACTCTCCATTGGGAAAGCATTACAGGTAAAAGACTTCAGTACAGATTGCAGTAACTCTGGTGATACCCCTCACCTTTCCTTTGCTGTGATGCACTCAAATCAAAGCCTGTGTCAGTTAACTTGTGGCAAGAGTGGTCTGGGGCAACCAAGACCACACAAGAAACCTAGAGCCCTTCAGAGGTGGGTACCTACCTATCAAGGTACACAAGCCTACCCTTGGCTTTGTCAGCAGTGCTAGCACTGAGCAGGACAAAACAGCCTGTTGGTTTTCTACCTGATCCTTAAGCCGGTGGCCTACTTTAATTCACAACGATTCCATTTTGATTAGGACTTTTCCACTTTGAGAACTAAATAGCACCTTTATCAAAGTGACTGTACTGCAAACTCAGAACATCTAAATAGTTTTATATGTAGACACGTGTGTGAAAGGCATGTTGTTAGATTTCCATAAGACACCAAAGAAATGAGGCCTCTAAGCTGGGTGGAGCAGGATCTTCACCTTTCTGTTGTATCAAGTTGTCACATCCATCTCTAGGGACCAAAAACTGAACAAAGGCAGCTCTGTTTGAGTTGCCTGATGGGAAATTATAAGCTCTAGCACATGCTACAGCATATAGCGCATTTTTGTTAAAGGAAAAAAAGCCAATTATGTCCACACTTCTCACAAAATTTGGAGGAACCTTAAAGAAATACAGAATTAAGGTTTAAGTTATAATCAGTTAAAATCAATGAATGGATGCATGTAGAATGGATGTGATTCTTTTTCAAATTTACTTTAAATTTTTAGAAATCATACCAGAGCTATTTTAAACCTTATACAGATAAAATTCAGATAAAGTGTTGGCACCTTTTAAACTCATAAAATAAAAAAATCAATAAACCATTATGATGCATAATAGAATTAAGTCAAAGGGTTTTTATTGCTGTGATCTTACAGCAGACAAATCTGGGCAACATCACTTCAAATTTTGGTCTTCCTAACATAACCTGAAATTGGATGGGATGACCTGTTTTTCACTATGGCTGATTCTTGCTCTGTGCTCTTTACATTTACCACCACATTGAAAATGTGACCTGAGAGCTTAATAATAGCTAAACTTTCCTAGCAATCACTTCCCAAACTAAAGGAAAACTGCAAAAATGAGCCGTTTTCTGTAGCTTCACAGACAGTATCTGAAGGATTTTTGTACTTTTTGTTTTGTTCTGGTTTTGAGACAAGGTCTTTCTGTAGCCCCATCTGGCCTAGAACTTGTTATGTAGATCAGGCTGGCCTCAATCTCAAAGAGATCTGCCGCCTCTGCCTTGAGTGCTGTGATTAAAGGCACGCACCACCATGCCTGGCTTCTGAAGCATCTACAGATACACTGTCTCAGCTGCATTCTAGGAGAGAAGGCAGACACGGCATACTCCAGAAACTCACCTAGCAAGAGTACCAAGTAGGCATTAAAGTACTCATGGTTTTATTGCCTCGTGCTATGCTGCAGTATACCCTGGTTTAAAAGCTGTATGAATGCCGCAACAGTTACTTAATAACTGTTTATACTACTGTGGGGGTATGGTGACTGATGGAGGAAGCCATTTAAATAAGCTTATAACAGACGTGCTTAGGAAATTCATGAATTCATTGCTATTAAATACCAGAGCCACACACATTTTTCTGAGCTAGAATAGAACCTATCACAGCTATTGGACTTGCTGCGCAATGACCCATGACCATTTACAGACCAGAAAAGCCACCTGTAAGAAAGCCATGTTTGTTGTCAGTACAGAACAGTCTGTCTTTAGATGCATCAGCTCTGTGAAAATAAAGTGAAAAGAATAAAAGGAGAGGGAAGCCCACAGGACCTGAACCTCTTACAACACTTGGAATAAGGCATGCTCAGGACAAATATAGGTTGATTCCATATGACCCTGTGACTTAAGGTGGCACTAGCAGAACTAAGATTTAAATGAGCGACACATTTACAAAAGAATCATAAAACATTTATTACACTGAAATGTATACATCCTGTTAAACCAAAGTAGCAAATTTGCTGGTGCCATAATTTATTTAACTGAATTCACTGGGACAGACTAATGCCCAATGCTGCTCAGCCTAATTTCAAGTCTGATGAGCTTCTAAGTATTTCCACCCCACTTTTAAAACCTGATAAGGAATTCAGAATAGCACGCAGCATTAAATGACATTTATTGTTCCATAAATCATGAGATCCAAAAAAGAATGCTAAATGGACAAGCACAACTCTAAAAACAAAAGATAAGCTCACTTCTTTCCCAAGTAAGTGACTGGTACAGAAAACATGTGGTTACACAAAAGCGAAAACAGACAGGGAGGCTCTCCTAAAGGACCTGTTATTTCCAAATCAAAGATGAACATGTTGAGACAGTTGTTCTTTGGGAAAATACATAACCCCCTTTATGAATAAAACATAAAATGTCAAGCCTTTACCCACTGACGTAGTTTGTCTTCTGGAAGAGATTTCCCACTTAAAAAATTAATCATTCCCATTTCATTTGAACAAAGACAAGGATGAAACAGTACATTCAAAGCCAACACAGCTGAGTGAATGGGTTAGGGGTACTATAATTAAGACGGAAAAGAAGTTTTAAAAAACTCAATCTGGTACATCACAGGCCTCAAAAAAATGTTGATGAATTCTGCAAAGGTTGTGGGTGATGGAGGAGGTGAGGTGTGGGAGGCAAGAAGAAGCAGATTCCCCTTGGAAGCAGTGTGCAAGCACACATTTGATTGCATGAAAGAGCCACACTTGTTACAGAAAAGGAAGAGATGCTGCAGCGTATTTTTTAAAGCCCCTAAATAACCACCAGAATGTATATCCATGATTGTACTGAAGCTCAATATCTGAGGGGGGGTGGGGGATTTTATGGTACATTTTAGTGTCTCATTATGACATCTAGTGTTTCCACGAGTAATTTCACCTCATTCATAACAAAGATCCCTTTTACACCAAGTCAGAAGCTATCAACAATAATACTCTGTTTCCCCTAGTTACATCACCTATTTCTAATGTCTAGGGAAGGGCTTTAAACGTGTTCTAGAACAAAGCCAGGCACAGAAGTGTACACCTGGAGTCCTGGCTACTTGGGAGGCTGAGGTGGATCCCTGGAGCCAAGGAAGGTATGGGGGACAGAGATGTAGACCAGGAGGAAATGAGAAAAGCACGTGAGTTTAAAAGGCAAGGAGGTTTCAAACAGTGGAAACCAGAAACTAAAATGCTAAAAATGGAAGCAGAAGCAAAACAGGTTTTCAATAATCAGTGACAAGGCAAAAACACCGAAGTCTTTGTACCTATTAGGATTTACACTGACCCTCTCGCCAAGGTACTCCTGATAATGCAGTTTGTCTCAAGCTCATCTTCTCAGCTTGGCTCTTCCTGGTCTGGCAGGATCTCTTGGATGTATACCCTCAGACCTGACTGCCTCCAAGAAGGTGCTCAGCCTCTTACCTGACCGATACTGCCATGTCAACACAGCTCAGCTCCCCATGGAGAACACGCCCCATCTCCTCCCCAGGTCAGCATAAGGGTCAGGCAGTAAAAGCCAAACTGGCACAGAAAGGTAAATGCCCACGGTTGAGGTTTTTACATTCATTTCAAACCGCATACAGTGTAAAAAGCCAGCAGAGACTGATTCTGTGTCCACTGGCCTCTGCTGAGAAGGTGGCAGTCGTGCCCGCACCACGGCTCCAGAGCCGGATGCACGCTGCCCGACGTGCTCACTCCCTCGAGGATGCTGGGCTGTGGCAGTGACAATGAGGAGGCTTGTCTCTCCTACAGCTCATTAGGAAGGTCATTTGTGTTTTCAATATGAAACATTTCATACAGTAAAATCCAATCCCAAGACTTCTTGGATTCAGTCTTCACACACTTTTAAGCGTGACTTTATTTGGTACTGAATAGAGTTCAGTTAATATATAAGGTATCACTTCAAAATTATGTGGATACCATCGTTATTTTCAGCTGCAAAAAAAGGGAAGAGAAGTTAAAAATTTTAGCCACGCTTAGGAAATTAAAAGTACTAAATGAAAAGGTCACTGAGATTTAAAACAAAAGCTGATTAACTTGTTCTAGCTCCTCTTCCCTTAGACAACTTCACGTACATGTGCCCTTTCAGCACTCTGCTCTGGGGAGCCTGGCTGCCCTATCCTGCACTACTTGCCTGTTCTGCAAGGCAAAAGCTCATCAAAACTACAGCAAAAGAACTGTAAGCTGGAGGCAGACCAGGCCAAAGCACTGTGTGAGGGCAAAGGGGAAAGACCACCTTGCACAAAATACGCAAATAACTCTAGGGTACAAGTATAAATGTATACAACACCTATCTTTCCCGGAGTGGTTTTTAACTCCTCAGATGGAGACATATTACTATTGCCTGATGGCCCCAGTAAATTGTGAGAAGCAGTGATGGTGTTCATAAAGACAGAAATGAAAGTTTTTATGTGGACAAAGTCTAATAAACAGTAAACTAAAACTGGAGCCGGGTGTGTTGGAGCACACCTTTAATCCCAGTACTCGGGAGGCAGAGACAGGCAGATCTGAGTTGGAGGCTAACCTGGTCTACATAGTGAGTTCTAAGCCAGCTGGGGCTACAGGGAAACCCTGTCTCAAAAAGAACAAATAAATAAAACTGGAGGGAAATTCCATGAGGAATGATGTACAAATGTCCACTGGTGCTGGGTGTGGTGGTACACCCCTTTAGTCCCAGCACTTGGGAGGCAGAGGTAGGCAGATCTCTGTGAGTTCAAGGGCCAGCCTGGTCTCCATTGTGAATCCAAGCCAGCTGGGGCTACAACTCAAAAAGGCCCCCCCCCCCCACGAAAAAAAGTCCACTGATTTTACAAGACACAAGTACCATGTAAGCTCAAGCCAGACAAAATCCCAACATAAACGTGGGACGTGGGGATGTGGATACGAAACTCTGAGGAACTACTGAAAACCAATGGCTGCCAGGAAGGGGGGGCGGGGCAGTCTCAAATTTTAAGGGTAAGACTTGTGGTAGTTTAACCAGGCTCCACTTGATGGATCCATACCAAAGGACATTTGGGAACACACAAATGTGACTCTATAGGCCCATATATTTTTTTTTGTATATACAAATATACACATATATGTATATATAATATATAGGCCATTATATATATGATATATATCATATATATAAAAATATGTAAAATCGAGTACATGACTTTGGGCAGGGGGATAGTGGGGGGGTCTGCAGATAGGGGAGGGGGCTCTAAATATAATAAAAATATTGTATGAAATTCACAGAAATTCAATTAAAAACTATTCTGCTTTAAGAACAAGAAGATTAAACAAAAAAGGTACTAAGCTAAAGATGTTTCTGGAAGTGACTGACAGGTAAACCAATTCAGTTAATTTGGCTCTGCTGGTTACAGCTGTCTACATCACCTCAGAACTGCAGGTAGCTTGATGGCGCAGTGGCATCAAGCACAAAGGACAACTATAGTAATAGTTTAAGGCCATTCCTTTTAGAGTGACTACCAGGAAAGGCTGACACATGGCCTTAACCCACCTGACTTTTTAAAAGTCTTATAAATATATGATTCATCATCACATAGTTTTGCTTTCAAAAACTCCTCTATCTAACAATGAAGTTCACCTCAACTGGCCTGGGCCCTCTTTCTACGCTGTCTCCCTAAATGACATCTACACGTGTACAGCTCTTAGTCACAGTCGACAAATCAACGCTTCCAAATTTGCACCTCAAGCCAAGCCTCTTCTTTAGGTCCCAGAATGGTGCGATTAACTGCCTACTTGACACCAAGTTGCTTTATCTCAATCTTACTTACCTCTTTGATGAGGCTATCACTTGCCCAGTCAGTCAACAAATACAATCAGTCACAACTACTCTCTCATCAAAAGTGGAGCTCCATAGGCCCTTGTCCATGAATCAATGGGTTAAAATCCCATCACCTCTTGTCTAGACAGAATCTACCTCCAGTTTTGCCACCTTCCCATCTGTCTCCACAGAGTTGAAGAAAAACCTAATCATATTATTGCTTTGTTTACACAACTTCACTGGCTTCCCAACACATCTGTAATTAAATCTGATGGCTATCATCACCAGCCGCATACCAGGGCCTCCCCCCTCCTTCACCCCACGTTGCCCTGTTCACCCTCACATCTTGTGTGGCAGCTGCACAGCCCTCTTTGAGGCTACACAGAAGCCAAGTGCATTCCTTTGCACAGTCCTATACTGTCCTCGGACTAGTCCTGTGGCCAGCTCATTTTTCAAGTCACTTTCTCAGAAAAGCCTTGCTAACAGCTCTGTGCTTCCCCATTAGTAGGCACCACACTTTCCTATTCTTTCACAGCACTGTTAGCCTGGTGCATCTGCAGCCAATTTTGGCTTTCTTTCCCCACTACAGTGGGATTCCATGGACCCCGTTTCATTCAAAACCCATCAAACACTAACAGCACACTTGCCTTACACAAAATGCTCCATAAAATGTTGGCTGAATGTACTCAGTTTATTTCTAGTCACCTAGAAAGATCAACCCTTTTCCTTTTTTACTAGTTTATATTATAACTATTAAAAAATATTGTTTGTTCTTTTCCCAACCTGTCTCAAAATTAGTGAAGATATCTTCTTCTTTTTTAAAGCACACACTGCCAGGCATGGTGGCACACACCTTTAATCCCAGCACTTGGGAGGCAGAGTCAGGCAGATCTCTGTGAGTTTGAGGCCAGCCTGGTCTACATAGTGAGTTCCAAGGCTGGCTGGGGCTAGAGAGAGACCCTGTTTCAAAAAGACCAAAAAAAAAAAAAAGAATAAGCACACCCTGGAGGCTGGAGAACACTGGCTGCTCTTTCAGAGGACCCGGGTTCAATTCCCAGCACTCACATGGCAGGTACCAACCATCAGTAACTCCACTTCCAGGGGATGTAACACCCTCTTCTGACCTCTGCAGGCACTGTATGACATAGGTGCACTTACACACATGGAACCAATACATTCATATACATAAAAAAATAATAAAATAATTAAACAGAATAAACACACACAGAGCTGCTAATTAGATGTACACTATCTTTCATGCTTGCAACATTTCTAGGTGCACACACACACACACACACAAGTACCTTTTACTGTGGAGAATAAAAAACAACTCTCATCTTGAAAGTTCTGAACCATCTAGAAGGATAAAGCAGATGTTAGTATAATTAAGATCCAACACTCCTTTCTTAACTGACTGCAAATGATTTAAATTAGTGGTTTAAGTAATACAACACACTCTATGCACCTTTTTTCACAAAGATTCAACAGTCAAAATAATTCATGAAGGCAGTGTGAGATAGTAAAAGTTACACTCGCTATCATGGTAAGCCCATATGCAATTGGTGCCTAAAAGACCAGTCACCTGTGAGTCACTGAGGAGCCTTCTGTACTAGGTCCTGTGGATAATGAATCTAACAAAAATTGTGCAGAGTGTTTATTACTATTTGCTTGTCACACGGCAGGAGCACAAGGCAGGAGTAAAGGGTGGGTCCCACTTCTATATCCCATGTTTTAAAATACTGGTCCTCCAATAATGTGCAAAAGGAGTATATACCTCATAAAGAGGGCCAAAATCTGCTGCTAGTCTTAGAGTCCCCCAATGAGTGTCTGACTTCAAAAAGCCTGGGAGACACTGAGCTAGTTTTCCCCTGACTTGTATTTCTTATTGCCATGAGGATGCTATATTTCTTGGTTAGCAATTCTTATAGATTTTGATCCTCAACTCTTTGAAAATAACTCTTGTCAGCAGCATTTTTCTACAGCTCCCCAACAGCACACACAATTGCCACTGTGAAAGGAAGAGTGGCTGCTGCCTGTCTGATTTACCTGGTCACTAACAAGAATGTGAATACCAGTGGGGCCCTGTCTGTAAACCTGGTTAATTTGATGGAAAGGAATATTAAACACAGACGCAAGTTTCCGAGCAACTTCTGAGGCAACCATTTCTTCCAAGTAGATTGCATGATAAACTGAAATTAAAAAGAAAAAGACAGCATTGGTAAAAATAATCTTTGATCTGATACTTTATCAATACTCTATGCCTTTCAAAATTTCAAAGAAATAAAACTCAAAATTTCTAAATAGGAACAAATTAACATTTCTTTTTCCCTTTAAAATCACCTACTCACCTGAAATATAAAAACCACTATTTATGCTCATGGGTGATAAATATCAATAATCTTGTGTAAAAGGATTTGAGACACTATATTTTTCTGTAATGAGCATGGAGTCTCATCTAGTTACAGTTTAAAAATGAAGAAGAAGGATAGGGAATAAGCACAGGGAAATCTCTGAGGTGATGGAACTCAAACTGGATTGTGGCAAAGGCTGAAAAAAATGTGTACATGCACTAAAGAGTCATTAAGTTGCATGCTTACTATGGGAGGATTTCGTGATATATAAATTATGCCTCAAAACTACTTTAAAAAATGTCTTTCATTGGGTATGATGGTACATGATTTTAGTCCCAGCACTCAGGAGGCAGGTGGATCTCTGCGAGTTCAAGGCCAACCTAGTCTACATAGTGAGTTCCAGGCCAGCTAGGGCTACAGGGAGACCCTGTCTCAAAAAAAAAAAAAAAAGAGTTCTCATCATCACCCCCACCCCCTCCATCCCAACATATACACAAAAGAAATGGAGACACCGCCATATGAACAGCTAAGGGTACAGAAATGAAGTCTGCTGCTGCTTTAGGGAAAGTCACAGTCACAGTTCATCCAGCATCCTGTTGCTGCCCATGCCTTGAACTCATCAGCAGACACTGAATCTGCACAGGTCTTGCTCATTTGTGTTCTGCTCAACCACTAACTCAAGCTGGACACAGATCTGAAATAGATTGCTGAAAAGCTTGCTTATGAAACAAGCAGCTTTGTGGATTTATGAGTATAGGATCTCCCTAAGTATACACTTGGAAAAGCTTAAAATTAAAGCTTAGAACTAAAATTAGAGTGACTGTAAGATCATCAAATCATAGCTTATATGGACCAATTCTTATAACTTTTAAAAAAGTCGGAGCAATTTCTTGTTGATTCAAACAGGGACATATATATGATTTACTGTTGTCTATGGCTTCTTTGGCAATATGCTAGCAGAGTTAAGTGTGTAAGAGACCCTATAGTTGAAAATTTTTACTACTTAGTCTTTTATAGAAAAAGGTGACTGACCGCCTCTCTGAATTCTGTAATACATGTTTCTCGCCTGGTATGGTGGCACAGGCCTTTAATCCCAGCACTTGGGAGGCAGAGACAGGCGGATTTCTGTGAGTTTGAGGCCAGCCTGGTCTACATAGGGAGCTCTAGGCCAGCTGAAGCTACAGGGAGACCCCGTCTCAAAAAGAAACAATAAAAGCAACAACATAGTATAGTCTGTATGTACCACCTTCATTCTGCTTTTGAAATGTGATGTGAGGGAAATACCACACATCGCCATGTAAGTGGGAACAGGATGTGATGGTGCATATCTGTAATCCTCGTATTTAGAAGGATGAGGAAGGAGGGATGACAGATTCGAGGCCAACCTAAGCCTCCTACCTAGTAAGACCTTGTCTCAAACTCACCCCTCCTCCAAAATTTTATATTCAAGGAGGGAAGAGATAGGAGAGGGCAGACTTTTTATACTGTTCAACTGAAAAAAATCTACAGGGTGAAAAATCCTTTTATCAACAAAAAACAGTGTGGATTGTGCCAACACTGACCAAGGACACACTACTGGACGCTCATCTCTGACAGGGCTACACCTCAGACTGCTACACAGACACACCTTTGCTCCTGTGTGGTAGTTCAAGAGGACCCCCGCCCGCCTCCAATCAGTTGGTGAAATGGGAGAGAAAAGAAAATCCCTTTAGTTTTCCTGTCAAGCTGCCAACAGTCCATTCATGGTCTCAATAAATCCTAGACTTAAGAAAAAACAAAGCCAGAAAGGTCTCAAGACATTCAAGCTATCCTACTGCGTGTTAGATGTTTCTAGTACAAAGGGCCATGTAAGAGACCCATAGCATGGTTGAGAGATGAGAAAGGGACTTGGTCCTGCAGCTGCTACTGTCAACTCTGCATCAGCAGCTCAACAGTCTGACAGCAGGCGGTCTCCTCCACCTGCTCATGTCCTTCTCACCTCTGACCATCCCAGAAAGGTGTGGACAGAACTGAGGCCCTCAATACCCACCGTAGGGTGTCCCACTGCCACTCTCGCCTCCACTGCCTGCAGCTTGTGGCTGCCCTTGCAGCACGGTGCTGCTTGGCTGCTCCTGGCAGACATAGATGGTTAAGCGGGGCCTAACCGACCTGCAATCAGAAGATGCCTCCAATGAGCCTAAGAGGGCAAGCTGCCTTAGCATAAGTACAATTGACAACTACAGGAATCTAAGGTCTATTTCTTTATGAAAACTTTACAATGTTATTTCATTATACAAAATAATTTTCTAATAAAAATATAAAAACCACACACCTCACACCAACTATCACAGGTCCAGACTCTAAACCATTGAGATGGTCTGTCAGATGCTGGTAAATTTAAGTTTCAAGATTAAGTAAGCAATTTAAAATCAGTAAGGCTCAAGTTTAATGGAATTCTCACACCACAAGTCTAGAAATAGCAATGAGAGGTAATGGATCTTAAAAGCCAGCACAGTTTATAGTTCTAACATTTTAATTTGCAATTACTTTACATTTTAATAACTGCTTAATAATAATCATGACCTTGAAAACCATAGATTCTGTATAGCTCACCTAAATTAGAAGTTTTGTTTTCTTGGCAACAAACCCAGTCGTCTTCAAGAAATCAGTACTGCCCATGTGCATTGCTACCAGTCTTAGTCTACCTCTGCCCTCATCAGTGCCTGCCCTGAAGGTGTACACAAAACAGTCTTCTCGTGAGCACGATGCTGCCGATGCTTGGTGGCGCACACAGGCACACGCCAACCTAGCATGGAAACACATTCTGCCCACCAAATCCCCCACGCAGAGAAAGGTCTGTTCTCATTTCACACAGAACAGTCCATAGAATTTTACCTTGACTTCAGTGAATTATAGAGCCGAATTCCATCGGCTGCACCACAAATCTGAACTAAATCCTCCTTTGTCAGCTTTAATAAGTCGGCACCTGGAGAACAGCAAAGAGATTCTTCTCAAACAAAGAGAAAAGGGCTGAGTGTAACAGGTATCTGTTGTGTGGTTAAATGCCCTTCTTAACAAAGGCAAGTATCCTGGATATATACAAATCCACAAGCAATGTAGGAAGACACATATCTGTCCCTCAGATGTCCTGCCTCATCAGCTGGCTTTTCAGTGTTCTGTGGCAACAAAGAAATAATCGTGGCTATCAGGCCCACCTGTTCCCAATACGACACTCCCTACTCCTTTCTTTCCCTAGTTGCTGGACTGTGGCTGAACACGATTCTGACCCCAAAGAGATTAATTTTGAGACCACCCCTGACCTGTCTTTCTGTTTGTTTATCTGAGACAGGGTCTCCTAGTCTGGCCTGGAACTCACTATGCAGACCAGGCTGGCTTCAATCTCATAGAGATCCTCCTGCCTCTGCCTCCCAAATGCTGAGATTAAAAGTGCGCATTACCAGACCCATTTTTTTGTTTTTTTTTTTCTTTTCTTTGGTCTTTTTGAGACCCCTGCAGCCCCATCTGGCCTGGAACTCGCTATGTAGATCTGGCTGACCTTGAACTCAGAGGTTCACCTGCCTCTGCCTCCTGAGTGCTGTGATTAGCATGTAGCACCATGCCCAGCTTTTTTTTTTTTTTTTTTAAAGCGGGGGGGAAATCCTCGCTTTTGGGGACATCGCCCAAAATCATACAAGCAGAGGAGACTAGGCCTCTTTACACAACATGCAATCCCAGGTCAGATGCTCTGCGACACAACTCCATTCCAGGAGCAAGTACTAGTGGGAAAGTGTAATAGAGAATCTCACTGTCCCTTCAGATTTCCTTTGTAAATACTTAGTGTCAAGGATTTGCCTTAAAAGCAAGTGGGAGGGTAAGAAGTGGAGAGCAACACTAACCAAGCTTCAGCCAACTATGAAGCTGGGGTGGTCACAGGTCCTTCAGATACTCCATGCTGCCTACTACACTGGGTATGTCCACAAAATCTTGTTTTTTGCTCTTTTACTATCTGTCAAGACCTTGGTTGTTGGGAAAATTGAAGATGGCTTCTGGAATGAAGCCATGACTTCCATATGGTAAATATCTACTTCCATGTGTAATGAGATAATAGGGTTATCTTTCTGTTTACAGGCTTGAATAGGAGAGCCTGACAGATTCCTAGTGGGTAAAGGAAAGACCAGAGATGCGTAACTTCCATGAGATGTGAGCATTGATGGAGTCATTCCTGGAGGGAGACGAGCGGAGAAAGAGGTTCTCCCATCTATTGGGGACACTATATACAGCTCTGAAGTGGGGCTCACAGTTGCTACAAGAAGTGTGTGCACACACACACACATACACACCTGTAACTCATGCGGAAAGGATGACAGATGCATGCCATCATAGCCCTTCCTGACATGTGAATGAATACCTAGGAGGCCTCACTGTTTTTATCAGTCTATAAGGGCTGTGGCTCAGCAGAAGGCCAAGTCTTATGATCACTGCTCACAAGGAAAAGATCTTATAGCTCCACAAACACAAATATGGACCTGCCTAACATCACAGGAATAACCAGGAGCTCCCTGAATTTCCAACTGTCAAGACGCTTTGTCATGGGCTATGCTTTTCATCTGCTTGCCCTACAAGGGTTCGAAAAAAATCGCTCCCCCACATCCTGAATTTTATAATCTCTAGTTTTTCATATATAAAAGGCTTTACTTAATCATATAAAAAAATGTAGATCCCAGAGAGCAAATGACTTCCATGGGGTATTTTAATTTTAGAGAAAAGAGTTTCATGGGGAGTGACTACCCATTGTACAAATACAGTAAATGGCATAACAGGAAACCATATTGGTGGTGAAATCAAGTTTTCCTTCAGGCTGGGTATCTGTACACAAATATTCTGCCTTTTTTTATATTTTATTATTTTTATTTTATATGTACGAGTGTATTGCCTGCATGTTTGTGAGTGCACCCATGTCGTGCAATGCTGCGGACGTCAGAAGAGGGCTTCAGATTCCCCTGGAACTAGAATTAAGGACCGTAAGTAGCCACCATGTGGGTGCTGGGAATCAAACCCGGGTCCTCTGCAAGAGCAGTACATGCTCTTAACCGCTGAGCCATCTCTCCAGCCCCTATTCTGCCTTCTTAAAGGGACCAAATTGTGTTTCAATAGCCCCACACACAGGTAAAAGGAATGCTAGCTGCCACTCACACCTGTGGACAAATATTTCTCAGGACATGTTAGATATTGTATTACAGGAAAAGGTCCAAAGACCAAGCATATTTTGAAGCATTATTCCTGCTTCCTGGCATGACAAATACTGTTCTCTGAACAGGTGTTCTACCATGCTACCTGGAGCAGTGCCACTTGAACCTAAAATTCTACCACAACACTCCCATAGCTTCCTAGGCAAAAAGAAAGAACTAGCTGTGGTATGTGAAACCCACTTATCTTGATAAATCCACAATATGACTCACTGCTCCATGATGAAAAGGATCAAACAACAGACACACAGGATAGCCTTCAAGGGACTTGACATTATTAGGAGGAGCGAGAAAAGGTCAGACTCAAAGGGCCATATACTGGAGGATTACTGTGTAACAGTCTCAGAATGACCAAATCAGACAGGACAGTTTGGGGTGAGTGGAGTGGGGGAGGAGTAGGAGGGAGACCTTGTGCTGACACCCCATACCTGTAACTTAACTGCAGTGGTTGCTGCACTGATCTACACAGTGAGAAGGTGACAGATCTATATACATGGTATTAACATCAACTTCTGGTTTTGATAGTTAACTACAATTCCATGAGACAATGAGTAAATGTATGCTGGATCATCTCCGTACATGTTTACAGCTTAATATAAAGCAAAATATTATGTCAAAATAAAAGTCAGAATGAAAAAACACTGCATAGGACTAAATATACATACAAATGAGTGGACTGTAACAATGTTAATTTTCTGGTTTGGAAGGAATTAACAGAATATCACAGTTGAGCAAAACTAGGAAACAGGCATGTTACTTTTTACAACTTCATATATATCTATAATCATTACAAAAATTTGAAAGCTTCCTCAAATTAATAAAAACACAGCCGGGCATGGTGGCACACGCCTTTAATCCCAGCACTTGGGAGGCAGAGGCAGGGGGATCTTTGTGAGTTCAAGGCCAGCCTGGTCTACATAGTGAGTTCCAGGACAGCTGGGGCTGCAGGGGGACCCTGTCTCAAAAAGACATAAATAAATAAATAAATCTAAATAAAGATAGGTAGGTAGGTAGATAGATAGATAGATAGATAAAATACTCTCATGCATCTATACACATAGACATACCTGAAAAATTAGAAAATAGTCTTGTATAGGAAGAGAACCTGTTTTTGAGCAGCCATTGCTGTGTTTCCTGGGTTGTAGCTGAAGGATGAATTTGCTATTAACAAAATAAGAAAATGAACATAGATAAAACCAGTCAAACTTAAAAAACAAAACAAAAAAACGCAAGACGCTAATATATCACAAAGAATGTTTAAGCAAAACTCAAAAGGCCTTAAAATCTAAAGTGACAAACATCCAGTAAGAATACAAGCTGCAGTTAAGAGCACTGGCTGTTCTTGCAGAGAACCCAAGTTCATTTCCCAGCACTCAAATGGCAGCTAACAACTGGCTGTATCTCCAGTTCCAGCAGATCTGACACCCTTGTCTGACCTCAGAGGCATTGTACAACACGGGTACACCTACCTACATACAGACAAAACACTCGTATACATAAAATATAAATAAATCAAAAGAATACAAGTCGATGTCTTAGCAACCCACATAACTCAGATCCTGGCTAGAAACTTTAAAACGCAGAACCCTAAAAACATGCCTTAGTTTTAGAGAAGGATACTTACTTCCCCAGATGCTTGTGCAACTCCATCTCCCTGATGATTTGGGGATGAAGAATTACTGGAGAAAGGAAAAGGAAGAAATTATTTTAACTTTCTTAAAAATCAAGAAATCAAAGGCTATTGCACATATAACTTTGAAAGAAGACATTCTTGTGGGAGAGAACTGCGTAAGCTTGCAACAAGAACACAACACAGGTTAGGGGAGAGTATGAGGACGAGATAAAGACACAGGAACATCACCATCACATTGTATGCCACTTTCTCAGTCTACCCTAGTGCGAGACTCAACTGTGTGAAAAGAGCTCCCTCAATTCTCTATATAGGTGCCAGGAAAATGAGGAAAGATATGTATTCATTTTTAAGAAAGTAATATGTGAATCAAATAAGACAAATATCTAAATAGAGCTGGAAGCCATAAGAATAATGATCCATGCAGGGCATGGTGGTGCACACCTTTAATCCCAGCACTCACGAGGCAGACACAGATGGATGGCTGGGAGTTCTAGGCCAGCTGGGGCTAGAGGGAGAGCCTGTCTCAAAAAAATAAAAAAATAAAAACCAGCCTGTAAAAAACAATGATCCCGCCGGGCGTGGTGGCGCACGCCTGTAGTCCCAACACTTGGGAGGCAGAGGCAGGTGGATCTCTGTGCGTTCAAGGTCAGCCTGGTCTACACAGTGAGTTCCAGGACAGCTGGGGCTACAGGGAGACCCAGCTTCAAAAAACAAATAAAAAAACAAAGATCCCAACTAAAATATTTCCCCATAATTAATACACATACACACACACACGCCCATGAATATAGAAGCAAATCAAAGAAACTTGTGCCACTCTCCTTGTGACTCTATGGCAAAGGAAAACAAATGGCAAAACACTCCATGGAGAACATTCACATTCCTGGGTTCTGAGTAAGGCTTCTGTCTCAGTACCAGCTCCCCAACTCCTTAGTTTATTACATCAACTGCTTATGCTATTCTTCATTCACCAGAGCTTAAGCCCCTTCCAACAGGAATTTATCTGGTCATTTACAATCACTGCATGTTAGGACCATGTTGGGAACACACTGGGCTCTCAGGAAACATCGAGACAACTAAGGTACATGAGTTCAAAGCTCATCTAAGATCACAGCCATTTTCTAAGATGACTCACACAGGGAACAGCAAGAGATTTCTATCGGGTTGGATGCTAGTTCCTTGGTCCCTCTTTGTATCTGAGTCCATGAGAATTTTTCTACTTGTAGACATAAGAACTACATGAGAAGAGGTTCCTGGTCAGTTCTTTGATCTCCACAGAGAGAGAGCATGATTCTATATATTTTCTTACCAGATCTTTTCAAAATGACAAAAGTATAAAAAATAGAGAACTTTCCCCTGCAGTCTCAGTTTTCGTAATTCACCAGCCTCAAAGAAACTTACTACAAGCAGGAACTTCTGAACTACTGTCCTCCAGAAAAGCTTGCAGGAACTGAAGGTATAGTTAGAGGCCTCAGACCTATCCTGATCCCACTCTTGAGCTCCTTGTACTCTTAGCTGCCAAAGCCAGATAATACAATCAACCAAGTTCAGTTGTCCCAATTCTAAAGCCATTGTAGTCTTCAGAAACTGAAGGCCCTTCCTATAATTTTAAACACTCAACTATGTCTGCAGAGAGGGAAAGAAATAGTAAAAAAATATTCACATGGTAAGCATAAAGACCACTGGGCTTTGTAATAAACGTATTATTAATATAGTCAAGTCATAGCCTCACATTAACCACTCACCCACTCTGTTAATGCTTTCTTTAACTTCAAAAAGACAGTATCTTGGTGCTACCCTGAAAATACCACCTCTCCCCACTTTGTTCAGACAGGGTAGTGCTATATAAGCCCCCAGGCTGGCCTCAAACTTGTAATACTCCTATTTCAATCTCTAGAGAAAATATGAGCCCCTACCCCCATACAATTAACTGTCAGGTTAAGACTACAATTATCCCTTAAACCAAGTATAGGCTATTTCCCATTACCCGACACATTCTCACACACACAAATGAGGCCACATGGATTTGGGGGAAGGGGATGGGACAGTTACAGGAGCATTGGTTAGGTGCAGGCACACGATTACACAAACCAGATACCTGTCTGGGACACTGCATGTGCTCTGCTGTGAGGAGGTGAAAGTGGGCGCTGGGGAAGGGCTGTTATTCACATAAGCTGTGGGAGTATCAGGCCACGGAGAACACTAAGAATAGAAACAGAAATAAATTAATGATATGCTTTTTAAATATTCAGAAGAAACACTTTTATAATTCACTCTCTAGACTGACCAAACGCAAGCTTTTAAAACACAAGACACTTGATGCTTATCAGACACATCAAATTCACTGTGTATGGCAAAGACACTAAATTTATCTTAAAGATGACCTGAAGTGATGATAGCAGCAGAAATTTAGACATTTTAAATAAATTTGTGTTTAAGAGCTTATTCTCTCCCCTCCGCCCGCCCCGTCAGTACTCTTAACAAACACTTCTCAAGGTTTAAGAACAGCAGACAAGGATTCACAAGCAACATCTGACATCACATGGTGCCCTGGACAGTAGCTGGGTCCTACCTAGCTCCTATGGCTGCTCCTTAAGGGCAGTACCCATTTGTTACCTGATATCACATTCATAATCCCCCAGTGAGATTTATTGGAGAGGCCCACATCAAAGCACATCAACCATGTACAGAGCTGCCTCTACTTATCCATTTAGCCAAGTATATATTTTTATTTTCTGTAAAGGATCTACTGAGCTATAACTATAACCAAGATTCAAAGACACACTATTACAATTAGCAAAGTTGAAAAAGCGTAAGTGAAGAGCATGCTGAACAGGCTATAGACATGCAAGTATAAGTCCTCCCACCTGAGCTTCAAAGAGACCCATTTCACCAGCGAGGGATTCTTTCTAAACCTGCCCTGTCCAGGATGTGACAGTGTCAAGGGTTCCCTGTCATAATCACCCCTCTCCCATGTAAGATAAGAAAGGCATCACATCTGTATTCAGCCCTGGGGTTTAAGATTCCCCATAGCAAGCAAAAGATACTAGGATAGAAAGGACTCAAGTAAGCAATTCTAATCTTGAAATGAGGTAGCCTTCACGACTGTGCTCTAAATATAATTTGGGAGGGCCTCTGGTCAACTGGCATATACTAAAAATAATCTAGTAGGTCATACAAAGATCACTGGGAGTTTTGGCAGATGATTCGAAAGAAGTGTCAAGTCTTGAATGACACTGAAAAGAGTTTAAACAAAATTTCTCATATCTATTTGAAAACTCTTAAGCAGGGCATGGTGGCACAGCCCTGTAATCCCAGTAATTGGGAGTGTTCCAGATCAGCCCAGGCATAAGACCCTATGTCTCAAACAACAACAACAAAAAAATCTAAAATTTATGTCTGTCCAGTCCCTTATTTTAATATAAATTGTTCATCAAAATTTCTGAGATTTATTGTTTTAATAAATTGGGTTCTAGTAAGTTTTTTCTTGGTAAAATTACATTTATTTGCTTATTATTTATTGTGTATACATTGTTTGTGTGTGCATTCCTGCCATGGCACCCATGTGGAGGTCAAGAACAACTTTTCTCCTTCTATCATGTGAGTCCCAGGGCTTGAACTCAGGTTCAAGCTTGGTGGACTATGCTTTATCTGCTGAACCAAGAATCTTGATGGCCCAAGTTTTAATTTCTTAATTGAATTTATACTAAAGTCACAGGAAATTAAAAAAATATATTTGTTATATTTATTTTATGTGTGTGTCTTGCCTGTATGTATGTAAGTGTACCATGTGTGTGTGCAGTGTCCATGGAGGCCAGAAAAGGGTGTCAGATACCCTGGAATTGGAGTTACCGATGGTTGTGAGCTGCCATGTGGGTGCTGGGAATCAAACCTGATCCTCTCCAAGAGCAGCAAGGGCTCTCGACTGCTGAGCCACCCCTCTAGCCCCCACAGAAATTTTAAAAATTAAATTTAAAGCGAGGCATGGTGCTGTGTGTCTATAATGATAGGCTTGGGAAGTAAACACAAGACTCTAAGTTTAAAGGGCTGGGCTAGAGAGTTGGCTCAGCGCTTAAGAGCAGGCCTGCTTTTGTAAAGGATCTGGGTTCAGTTCCCAGCACACACGGTAGTTCACAACTCTCCGTAACTCCAGTTCCAGGGGAATCTGATGCCCTCTCTGACCTCCAAGGGCAATGCACAACATGGGTGCACTTACATACATGCAGGTAAAACACTCATAAAAGAAAAATAAATTAAAAAAGAAAAAACCCAAGAGTTTATTGTAAAAATTGGGGTTATCATAAACGACTTAAGTATAAAAGTATGTATCACATTCAGACAACGTTTAAGGGGCTGGAGAGGTCACTCAGCAGTTAAGAGCACTGGCTACTCTTGAAGAGGACCCAGGTTTGATTCCTAGCAATCACTTTTTGGCTAACAATCATAACTCCAGTTCCAAGGGATCCAACACCCTCTTCTAGAAGACTTCTACAGACACTGCAGAACACAGGTGCACTTACATACTTGCAGGCAACACTCATATATATAAAATAAAAACAAAAAATTTTTTTAAAGATAATGTTTAAGAGGAACAGAATGCAAAGATAAGGCCAAAAGAGAAAAGCTGAGTAAAATTATGGACTGACTAGATCATGAAATTTGAAATTTCTGTGGTACTTAGAATTTGCAGGCTACTTCCAAGATTCTTCATAGTTTTACCTTAAATTATAAACTGAATATTCATCATGCCAGGAAAATGTTTCCTTTGCAACTGTTAAATTTATGATGAAAACTTCTGATGTCAGTTTGAAAATGTTCAAGGAATACATAACCTTTTCCAAAATTCTTAGGAAAGTGTCAAGACCACTAGTGTGAAGAATTAAAACTGTGAGGCATTGAGGCAGAAATCAAGCTTCACCACTGGTATGAGAGGCTCACAGTCCATGTCTTATCAGCTACCAAACATGGAACATACCGAAAAAGAAAAGAGAAATCTCCAAATCAAAATCCTTGCACGTGTCAATTAACACATAGCTCAAAAAGACAGGTAATACGGCAGACACTGTGCACTACTGCCACCTTTCAAAATAGACATTGAAGTTTACTGCTCAGCTCTGGTAAGCTTCCTCCACTATTCAGGGCATTTTACACAACAGATTTTTTTTTAAGTACAGTCTTCGTTTTTCATCTTACCAGGTATCCCCTTCCTCAGCTTATATAGTGTGAAGAACCCAAGCCTGTAACAGCACATCTAACCAAGTGTGCATGTGCTGTCACTCCACTACATGCATGATGCTACTGCTATGCCATCCTTCTCACCGGATACAAAAGATTACAACAGAACCAAACATGCACAGCTAACTATGGGACTCTTTTAATATTAAAAGTAGCATCTCCCCAAATTACTATCAGCTTTTTGAGGAAGCAAAGCTATCTTAAAACTTCAAGTTGGTGTGGCACAGTAGAGAAATCAAGTTTACTCACCATACACATATCTATTTCACTTTTATGTATTTAGATACTTTCAGCAATACAAGAGTAGTTTTTAATTGGGGATTCTGTCTGTTTCTGTCATGCTGAAGATCAAACCCAGGGTCTTGTACATGCTATGCAAGCACTGTACCCCTCATCTATATCTGTAGTCCAGTGGTGGTGTTAAAAGTAAACAATAGCACAGTGCTATGTTCTTGAGGACAGTAATGCCTGAATGTTCTAACAATGGTCTGGGCTTACACAGTTCCAGTTTCAGTATGCTGTGAATGTAGTATTTTCCCACAGATACTAAAGAATGAAGACTCATATAAGCTGTAAAATGTAGCAGCCCTGGTATGAGCCAATCAATGATCAGCAGACACAAACACAAAGGGTTTGTTATGTATCTCCTGGGAACCAACAGGAGTGACAATTCGGTGTGGGACCATGTCATTCAGCACCTTTTTGATTTTATCAGGACTTCTGGCTATAAATCCCTTTAACTGGAAACCAACTGTTAACTACCCAAAGCTGTAAGAAAGGCTGGCCTCCCTCTGTGGGCATGTGAAGAGCTACATGATGCTGCAGATACTCTTATTTAAGGAGTTAACAATCTGTAACCTGCATTTTGAAAAAGGGTTCCCAACATGAGGCCTAATCAACTCTAGAAGCATCATACCCAAACCAAATGCAACCAGGGTAGCAAGCAACACACTAAGAAGATGTGAAATCCCAGGCCAGTGAACTGCTGACGTTTTGCATACTTCACAGACTTAAGACTCATTAAGAATTTACCATCAATTTTCTCATCTTCATATTGGCTCTGGGCTACAACAGACTTATTTATGAATTACCAGAACCATTGTCTCTAAATTAGCTAAATAGTTTATAATGGGCAAGGGCAAGTGATTTAATCTTCTAGGATCCCCTCAAAGAAATTTACTAAGAACATTTGTGGCTTTTCAGCTGAAGAGTCAGATGACAAAAAAAAAAAAATTATTTTGATATATCACAGTGAAAGATTTATCGTCCTCTTTTTTTTTTTTTTTTTTTTTTTTTTTAAAAAAAAAAAAAAAAAAAAAAAAAAAGACTGGAGGGCAGGCATTTGGGGAAAGGAGTATTCAGTGGTTCTGACAAACTCTGATATAAGCCAAAATAGCAAGTTAAAGAAAATGCAGAAAGCCAAGCATAATGGCTCACATATGTAATCCCAGTACCCGGGAGGATGAGGTAGGGGACTGCCACAAGTTCAAATCCAGCTTGAGTTACACAGTGAGTTCCAGGTCATACTGGGCTATGTTGTCTCAAAAAAATGAGGGGAAAAAAAAGTAAATAAAAATAAAGAAAATGCAACAAATGTGCTCCTGGTGTACTGGGATGCATACACTGGAAGTTCATTGCATAAAGAATTGAAAACATTTTCATTCAATGCTTTAAAATGGGAATGAGGTTCCTGTGGTAGTGCTTCTGATAGTGATCTTTTAAAGTCCACAATTAATCATAAATATATGTAAAAAAAGTGAAAACTCCATTTTTGGCACCCTAATAGTATGAACCAAACAGAATGCTCATTAATACATATAACTGCTATTTTAAAACTTCTTTAGTGTTCTCTACCCATATTTAATACAGGTATGTAAGTTTAAATTTGCCTATCAGAATAATCCAAAAGCCCTCTTGACTACATGTCCGAGGGTCCCAGTGCTAAGTGCAGTAAGGTGCACTGCTGTGGTCTGAAGCATTACATCACAATGCAATGTCACAATGCAGGTGCCAAGAGGTAACACTACACAGTCAGAGATGTTTTCTACCAGTGCTGCCAAAGAGGCTTTTAAAAGCACAGACAGACACACATTCTTATAGTGCATGCACGGAAATGTGACACAGAGTACTGCACGTGTTAATGTCAAGCTTGCTGCTATCATTTCTCTAAGTATCTACAAAATTTTCTTATCAGGTATACACATGAAAAAAAGCAAAACTTTTCTTAACTACATAAAATAATAACTACTTAAAATTAATAAAGTATTTTCTATTAATTTCAGTGTTCTTGAAGGAGCTATGTGTGTAATGGAGGGAGGGAGGGAAGGAAGGATGGGGACAAAGGAACAGGAGGGCATACATATCTATGAGTGTCTCTCCCTCCAAAACCACCCAATATGGTCAACATTGTTTATGCTTTGTTTTAAAGTGTTAGATTTAGGAAATTTTCCTCAGTGAGGAACAAACAGAAAGCAGGAAGTCTAAACAAAAGCAAATTAAATCAAGACATGGACATCAAAAACAATTTGGCTTTACTTTTCCGTGGAAGTTGGTCCTATATCTAACACTGCACAAGGTTTCTTGCACAATGAAAAGAGAAGCAGAAGTCCCTTACACTGCCTCGCTTTGCCAGAGAATCACCGTAGTCTGCTGGCAAAGTCCGCTTGCTGGACTTTTTCTGCTCATGTTCAACTGCATCTTCAATTATAGGCTCAAGCCTCATCTGGACAAACACCAAAGATTGGGGTCAATGTCTTTTCATTATACAAAGAAAGATCTAATACCCTGTTTCATGTCTCTGTGTCCAAATAAACAAATGTATGACTAACAGGATTAAAAATTAAAGAAAATGCAAAACCCCAGCAGTGACAAAAATTGGACATTCTAAGGCCCCAACTTAATCTCTTGTCAACTTCAAGGTTTTAAGGTCTATTCTGAGACCTCATTGGGATTTCAGCATCTTCATTCAAGTTCCCACCCAGACAATTAATTCATAAGAATTCCCAAACTTAAGTAAAATATGGACCCACAAATTCCTCAGAATATCACGTCACTCTACCACCCAATATTCCCAATCACTTTGTTGCAAAATTCATCTGAGCGGTTGTGCTAACATGCCAACCTCTGCTTCTCTCAAAACCAAATGCCATGTTACATTACCTCTGTGAGGATGGTGGTATCGTATGATGGCTGGTACTTTTCTTTTTCATGAGCTGTTCTCTTCTCCATCTTTTCTCGGTCAGTTTTTTGTTTCCGATCTGCACCTTTAGGCTTAAAAATAGAGTGGATAATTTCATTCATTTTGCTGAGCACAACTTTATAAGCAAACTGAGTCTCCATTCCTGTTTCCATTTCTTACCTTAAAAACTTTGATTTGGCAGCTAGCTGAATGAAGATGATCTGTGTATTCCCCATTTTCATTCTGCTTAAAAGTGTCAACCTGGATCCTAAAAGGCACTCCCTTTTCACCTCCATGTTTTCGTGGGGTGAATTCTGTGCTGATGCAATGTACCTACAAAACAATTTAAAGCACCTTCCATTGAGGTTCTTTCTATTACATTCTTTTTGGATGTACTCCTTTCAAATAGACTCCCATATATCAGTCCAATTATCTCATGAATTTCCTGAATTTCCATTCAGAAATCCGTTTCTGGACTTGCTGAGCACCAGTTATTCCCTGTAAAAAATACCTCTCCAATGGAGAACTTGCTCCAAAAAGGAAAAGTACAGTAGCTTCCTGTGCACTGTCACCTGGCCACCCCAATGCTAATTGACTCTCAGACCCAGAGACCCAAGCCCTGCACCATCCACATCAATCTTAGTTTGAGCAGTCTCTGCACACCACTACTACTACCCCTGCTTCAGATGGCCAGTCTTCTTTGCTATTACCTCGCCACATACACCAATTTGTGATGTTTTACCTAGGGAACTTTCACAGTCCCCAAAGCCATATTACTTATCCAATTTGTGTACAACTAAACTTTCCAGGGCAACCCTTCGAAGTCTACTCAGGATCCTGAGGGCAATATTCATCTTACACCCTCCTAAATACCACCACAGAAAATGGACTCAGAGTATGACACAAAGGTAGGCAACAGAAAGACCATGATCGTTTCCCACTGCTATATATTCCCTCTTCACAGGGCTTACAATGTAAATGCCCACCTCTGTAACATGGCTGCACAATCTGAGATTTAATTCCAGGCCGTGTTATCACTCTCATTTATTGCATTATTGATTATTCTACTGGACAACGCTCACAGCATGCAAAAATACTCAACTAATATGAAC
The DNA here is from genome assembly GCF_000622305.1 of Nannospalax galili. Lineage (NCBI taxonomy): Eukaryota > Metazoa > Chordata > Mammalia > Rodentia > Spalacidae > Nannospalax > Nannospalax galili. The sequence continues at coordinate 1,471,933 of NW_008338883.1, read as the reverse complement.
CATGTCTTCAATCATCATTAACTAATGGGGACTATTTGGTAGACTACTCAATGCTGAATACTAATGATTCTTGGAGTTGAGGCAAACCATAGCCTACTTAAACTGATCGACAGTCAAATAAAGGCTAGCTCCTTCTATATAACTATCACCTACACAATAGTTAATAGTATACTACTTTTACAAATTTGCACATACTAGTACTACAGTTCCTCTTGGGTTTTTAGTATATAATAATGTTTTATTGAAAAATTATTTTGGGGCTAGGTGTGCTTTGCTCGCACCTTTAATCCCAGCCCTCAGGAAGCAGAAGCAGGTGGATCTCTGTGAGATTGAGGCTAGCCTGCTCCACATAGTGACTTCTAGGTGGACTGGGAGTAGGGAGACCCTCCCCAAAAAACAAAACAAAACAAAAAACCAAACCAAACAAACAAAAATTTAATTATTGGGGTGGGGGGGGCTGGAGAGCTAAGTGATTAGAAGCACTGGCTGTTCTTGCAGAGGACCTGGGTTTGATTCCCAGCACCCACATGGCAGCTAACAACTGTATGTAACTCCAGTTCCAGGGACTCCAACGCCCTCTTCTGATCTCCATGGGCAGTGCACCACATGGGTGCATTTACATACATGCAGGCACTAAGGCACATAAAAAAAAAGTAAAAATAGCAGGGCATGGTAGTGCACACCTTTAGTCTCAGCACTCAGGAGGCAGAGGCAGGCGGATCTCTGTGAGTTCGAGGCCGGCATGGGGCTATGGGGAGACCCTGTCTCAAAAAGACAAAAAAAAAAAAAAAAAAATAATTTTACCTTTTTTTTTTTTTTAAAATTT
>NW_008338883.1:1450812-1471005 GCF_000622305.1 Nannospalax galili | reverse complement strand
GGTCTTCTGCAAGAACAACCAGTGTTCTTAACTGCTGAGCCATCTCGCCAGCCCCTATTATCACTATTCTTATTTGTGGAGGTCTTAAAGTTTCAGTACTAGCATGTTTTAAATTGTATTAAAAAAAAAAAAAACCTGCACTTTTTCCAATCACATTCTTTTAAATGGTAGTTTTTGTTCAAGAGAAAGCATTAAAAAAAAAAAAAATTCTATTACTGTGAATACCAATGGTAAAAAACAGGTTGAATAATGCTTTGCCATTATCACCAAAAAGTCTTTGTATGTCTATATAACTATCTAGTAAATTAAACCCATTTTAATTGTGTACATTTTTTAAAAAAAGACGTTACACCACAATTTACAAAAGGGATTTTATGCTTTCATGAGTCAAGAATTCAATCTACTAAATGGCTAGGCATTTATTATATTTGTAATAATGTTTTTAAAAATGCAAACCTGAATGAAGGCAGATGTGCGTTTTGCAGGGTCCCACAGAAATTCAACTGCATTTAACTGGCTTGGATTTGTCCTTGTGTCAATTATCCCCACAGACATTGGAATATCTGCATGTTCAAAAACAAGTTACAAAACAATGCATCCATTTTAAGTAATTAAAAGACTTACAGTTTGAGCTGGGTGTGGTGGCACACTCAAGTGAGTCCCATCTACTCAGGAGGCTGAGGTAGGGGAATGGCTTGAGCCCAAGAGTTCAAGCCCAGCCTAGGCAGCATAGTAAAACCCCATCTTGGAAAAACCAAAACCAAAACAAAACAAGTAACAAAAACAAAACAAACAAACAAACCAAAAAAAAACCAAAAAAACAAAACAATAAAACTTACTATATTATGTTCTATGGAAATAATTACATCCATGTTGAACTTTTCCTTCAACGTTCTTCGTAGTCAACCTTGTCTTCAATATCAAAATCCACCTAACAAGAATCACAGTTTCTCCTACCATGGTTTGTATTTCATTTCATTAAGAATATGATGGATGGTGCCAATTGGGAATTAAAATAGTTTCAAAATCATAAAATCCTGGTTGAGGTTAGTTTAGCACCAAAAAACTACTTCACTTTTCAAGCATAAAACAATTCTCAAGAAACAAAACCTACTAACACCAAAGCTTTATCCACACAATTACTTTTACATGGTGCCAACACGTCCATTATAGCTACACAGCACCTTCATCTCCATGGTCTTTTGACGGCCACCTGTACCTAAATCGAGAAGTCTGTCTCCTGGGCGATTCCACTTCCAACCTTCAAGCTGCTGATGCTCTGTATACTGTAGCCGTCTGTCGTGGAACACAACCCTTATGATGCTCTATGAAGCAGGAAGAAAATAAGTACATTTAAACTACTCTAGGTAAAAGGTAGAGACATTTTCATTTCTTATTAGCCACCAATACCAGGTGAGCATACAAAAACAGATTTATCAGATTCTCCTCAAAATATTCCTTCTGTGAAGTTGGGCATGGTGGCTCGTACCTATAATCCCAGCCCTTGGGAGGCTGAGGCCAGCCAGGCTTACATACACAGTGAGTCCAAGGCCAGCTTGGATTATTATATAGTCACACTTTGTTTCCAAATAAGAAAAGAAATCCCCACTGTGAACTTTTCTGTTCTTGGATACCTGGTTTATGATAAATTTATTTGGTATAAAGAATTACAACAAAATCAAGCAGCACAAATTTAAAAGGTATACATTTTATAAAAGAATGTGATACTGCACTTTTAAAAAAAAAATTGCTCCGGGCGTGGTGGTGCACGCCTTTAATCCCAGCAGTCGGGAGGCAGAGATAGGCGGATCCTCTGTGAGTTCGAGGCCAGCCTGATCTAGAGAGTGAGTTCCGGACAGCTGGAGCTACAGGGAGACCCTGTCTCAAAAAGACCAAAAAAAAAAAAAAAAAAAAAATCAATGTATATGCCCATAAAATTAATAAGAATTATTATTTTGGGAGGAGGGTGCTTTTTGAGACAGGATTTTCCTATAGCCCCAGCTAGCCTGGAACTCACTATATAGACCAGGCTAGCCTCAATCTTACAGAGATCACTGCTTCTGCTTTCTAAGTACTGTGAATTACATTTCTATTAAGAAAATGCCAGCTGTACACAAGAATTATAGAAAATGAAAAGATACTATAAATAGAGATAAAAGAACTCCAGACACAACAGTAAACGGTATTAATTTTAAATAATTCTTGGTATAACAACTTGTGCCTGCAATATGAGCACTCTGGAAACTAAGGCAGGCAATCTTAAGTTTGAGGCCAGCATGATGTACCTATCAAGACACTGTCTCAAAAGTAACAATAACAATCACTCTGAGTTTCTTTAAAGAGACAGGCTTGTAAGATTGCTCAGTGATGCCAGGCATGGTGGCACACACCTTTAATACCAGCACTTGGGAGGCAGAGGCAGGCGGATCTCTGTGAATTCAAGGCCACCCTGGTCTACATAGTGAGTTCCAGGACAGCTGGGGCTATAAGGAGACCCTGGCTCAAAAAGACAAAAAAAAAAAAAAAAAAAAAAAAAACCCAAAGAAGAAAGACTTACCGTTGGCCCACACATAAAAAAAAAAAAAAAAAAAAAAAAAAAAAAAAAAAAGCCCAGTGAATAAAGCACTTGCTGTGAGCCCAACACCCTAAATCCAATCCCAAGAACCCATGCCAAGGTGGCAAGAGAGAACAGACTCATAAACACTAATAAGAAAATAAATCAATTTAAAAAATTTAAAAGACAGTCGTTCTAGCTGGGCCTAGTGGAACAACGCCTATAATTCTTACTATTTGGGAAGCTAGAGGATCACAAATATGAGGCTAGCTAGAGTGAGTTCAAGGTCATCCTGCGCAACCTAGTAAGACCCTGTCTCAAAATTTAAAACTAAAAAGTGGAGCCAGGCATGATGGCTCACATCTGTAATCCCAGCACTTTTAAGACAGGTAGGACGATCACCACAAGTAAGTTTCAAGCCAGCCTGAGCTACATAATGAGTTCTAGGCCATCCAAGGATCCATAGTAAGACCCTGTCTCAAAACAAAAAACAAAAAGAACCCAACAAAACAAAACAAAAAACTAAGGGGTGGGTGTAGGGGTCTTAAAGTAGAAGATATGCAAGAAAACTGGAAGGGAAAAAACTATTAATTGGAGGTTCTGGTTAAAAGGAAACTCCATCTATAAACCTAGGAATAGATAAAAGGACAACCAATACAGCAAAAACCAGGATAGCAGAGCCCAGAGAGGAGGGGCATGACTATAATCCCAATGCTTCAGCGGCTGAGGCAAAAGGATTAGAAACTCCAAGTCAGCCTAGGCTACAAAGTGAAACAATCATTCATAAAAAAAAACAAAAACACCAAGCAGAGAAAGAGAAAGCACATCAGCAAGCATGTTTGCACAAACAAGAACTTCCAAACACCTCTGACATAGCATTCAGTTCCCCCAAATTTCAGTTCAACAGTCAAAGATCATAGGGCTAGTAGATAAAACTTAAAGGCTGTAGTGTAGCCAGATGAAAAAGCCAGTGAAAGATATCTCCAATGAACTCATTCTAGTCCTTGCTCTGTTCTAGCTCCCAGAGAACAACAAAATCAGACGTGGTTTATTAGATGAAAGGTGAGCTAGAAGGAAAACGTTTTAAAACAGACTGTTATCAGCACACTAATGTTTACATAAACTGCTATGATGTCAGCAGAAGGGATCTCTCTGGCCGGTTTCCTAGGTGACAGCTCATTAGCTCCTGAACTGTCAGGGTTGCCTTCCTTTTTCACTTGACTTAATCTTATATAGTATTTTCTTATGTTTTAACTTGAAAGTGAATCCAAGGATTCAACAACTTAACACGATTAACCCTTAACTTAATCTGAAGGGCATTTTAATTAGCTTGCCAAAAAGCCATTTTTTCTTTTTTTAAATTTTTATTTAATTTTTCATTTTTGGTCTTTTTATAGCCCCAGGTGGCCTGGAACTCACTATGTAGACCAGGCTGGCCTTGAACTAACAGAGATGCACTTGCCACTGCCTCCCAAGTGCTAGGATTAAAGGTATGTGCCACCATGCCCTGCTGCCAAAAGCATTTTAAAAAGAAGTTGCAGCTATCTATCTGACTAGCTATTTCTTTTTTTTTAAATGTGAATGTGTGTATTGCCTGCATGCAGGTAAGTGCACCCATGTTGTACAATGCCCATGGAGGACAGAAGAGGCTGTCAGATCCCCTGGAACTGGAGTTACAGGCAGTCGTTAGCTGTCATGTGGGTGCTGGGATTCGAACCTGGGTCTTCTGTAAGACCAATCAGTGTTCTTAACCACTGAGTCATCTCTCCAGCCCATGACTACCTATTTCTAAATCAAGGAACTGCTTTAAAAGGCAGTTTTTACTGATAAATGACAAGTGTATCAAAATAGATTTTTTTCAGTGCTTTGCTGGAAATTCAATTTTCAGCTTTTGGTGTGCATATCAGTTATATCTTCCTTGGAATACCAATGGTCTTGAAGGATAAAATGAGCTAAAAACATGAATTACTAAATTGTATAACCCAACACACACATAAAGAGCAAAAGAGCATGGGTAGTGGGGGTTACCTGAGGTTGCAGAGACAGCTCAGCAGTTAAGAGCACTTATTGCTTATGGCAATGGATGCTGGTTCAAGTCCCAGCACCCACATGGTGGCTCACAACTGCCTGTAATTCTACTTCTAAGGCATCTGACCTCTTCTGGCCTCTGACCCTTCTGGCTCCTGCATGTATATGGTGCACACAAACTCATGCAGGTGCACACACACACAAAAATCTTAAAAAAAAAAAAAAAAAGGAGCACAAGGGAGAAATAGGTGAAACAAGACTGGGCAACTGTTGGTAGCTGTTTAAGCCGGCAAGAGACCTTCCCATGAGCACTCAATATAGACACCAATGCAGTTTTCATCTGATGCCACATAGTAGATATGTGTGAATTCACTGCATCATTCTTCGACCTCTGATGTGTTCCAATTTTACAAAAATTAAAAGCTAATAAGCCAGACCTGGTGCATAGGTCAGTAATCTCAGCTACCAGGGAAGCTAAGGCAGAAAGATTATACATTCAAGGCTTGTGAGGGCTACAGAGGGAATTCAAGGCCAGTTTACTGGGATTGTCACATGAAGCCCTGGATTCAATCCTCAAGCACCTGCATATACCCAGTATAGTGGCATACCCACAATCCTAGCACCGGGTAGTAGAGACAGAAAGGTAAGAAATTTAAGGTAAACCAGACATGGTGGCACTCGCCTTTAATTCCAGCACTTAGGAGGCAGAGGCACTCAGATCTCTGTGAGTTCAAGACCTGGTCTACATAGTGAGTTCCAGGACCGCTGGGGCTAGGGAGAGCCTGTCTCAAAAAAAAAAGAAAAGAGGGGAGGGGAGGGGGGAGGGGGAAGGGGAGAGAGGAGAGAGGTAAGAGGAGGGGAGGTGGGGGGAGAGGGGAGGGGAGAGGGAGAGGGGAGAGGAGAGAGTGCAGAGAAAGAAAGAAAAAAAGAAATTCAAGGTAATCCTTGGGCTATGCGATGAATTTTGGGCCAGACTTTTAGAGGTAGTTTTAAAGGACTCAATAAGACCCCATTAAGCACTAGTTAATTTTATTACAAAATCCATAATAAAAACAAATTGTCAACCCTTTCACACTAACATTTTTTTAAAGCAGCATGCTAAAGCAAATCTAACTTTCAAAATGTCAGAAAAATGCAGTCAGATCGCCTCTTAGAAATATATATTATATATGTAAATAAAAGGATTTTTAAGGTGTTAAATGAACGTAGTTTCCTCACATTACCTTTTAAAGAGTTATGTAGGCCAGTGAGATGGCTCAGCTGGTGAGGTGCTAGCTGCCTGGTGGCCATATGAGCACAGTGGCATGCACACAATGCATCTGCACACACCCATCCCAGTAAAAAAATTTTCTTAAAAAATTTTAAAAGGTTTTATTTTTGCTTGGGCTGCTAGTGTGCTGGATAGCTTTAGTGCCAACTTGACACACCTGGGTTGAGGGAGCCTCAATTGGGGAATTGCACAATCTTCATTGGACTGGCCTGTGGCCATGTCCATGGAGCATCTTCTTGATTGGTGAGTGATGTGGGAGGGCCCACTGTGGGTGGTGCCACCCTTGGGCAGGTTGGCCTGTGTTATATAAGAAAGCAGGTTGAATAGGGGCCAGGAGAGCAAGCCAGTAAGCATCGTTCCTCCATGGCCTGTGCTCCAGCTCCTGCCTCCAGGTTCTTGCCCTGAGTTCCTACCTTGGACTCTGATGAACTGTGACCTGGGAGATGTAAGCCAAATAAACCCTTTCCTTCCCAAGTTGGTAGTGGTCAGAGTGTTTTGTCACAACAATGGAGAAACAAGGTAGAACAGGTGGTATAGGCCTTTATGAGTGTTTTGCCTACATGTAAAGGCACCTGGTGCTTGTGGAGGTCAGGAAAAGGTGCCACATCCCCTAGAACTGGAATTATAATTGTTAGCCACCATATGGTATGTGCTGAAAACCAAACTTGGGTCTGATGCAAGAGCAGCTATTAACCATAGCTCATGGTCATCTCTCCAGCAGCACCACCACTCTCTAGAATTTGCTGTGGTGATGGGTTTTGTTCCCCATAACTGCCTAGCCAATTCCTACTTCCTATTATTATCACACCATCCTCTGAAGAGGTTACCCAAATTGCCAATAGGGAATTGGGATGCAAACCGCTCTGGCTTCTTCCATGCTGAACAGGGACGCAGGGTGACAGCCTCAAAATCTTTTAATAAAAACTTTTACATCAAGATGGCTCAGAGGGTAAGGGGGTACTTGTCACCAAGGCTGACAATCTGAGTTCAATCTCTAGAACCAACATGGTAGAAGGAGTGAACTGACTCCTGTAAGCTGTCCTCTGACACGTGTCGTGGCAATGACACACACACACACTCATGCACAAATAATTTTTTAAAATCTTATGTGAGCCAGATGTGGTGGCGCACACCTTTGATCCCAGCAGAAGCAGGCAGGCGGATCTCTGTGAGTTCAAGGCCAGCCTGGTCTACATAGTGAGTTCCAGGACAGCTGGGGCTACAGGGAGACCCTGTCTCAAAAAACAAAAAAAAAAAAAAAAAAAAAAAAAAAAAAACCAAAAAAACTTACTTGAAAACTGCCACTTTATTCAATCACCATAGTATCTGCTACAAATTTAAAAGTCCTTACCTTTACCAACTTTCCACTGATCTCAGGCATATCTCCCATTTTTCGATTATCCAGCATCCGAATTTCATAAGACTGACCTAATTTAAAGAAATTACATAAAATAAACAATTCATGTAAAGAATATCACTCTTCTGCCGAGCCTGGTGGCACATGCCTTTAATCCCAGCATTTGGGGGGCAGAAGCAGGAGGGTCTCTGTGAATTTGAGGCCAGTCTCGTCTACCTGGTAAATTCTAGGACAGCGTCTACCTGGTAAATTCTAGGACAGCTGGAGCTACAGGGAGACCCTGTCTCATATTAAGACCGAAAAAAAAAAAAAAATCACTATTCTACTAAATTTAACACCTCTCACAACATATGGCTACATGACTTCAATGTCAATTGCTAGAAGCAAACTCAGGTTAATCTTTCTCTTTCTTCCCCCACTCCTCCCACCCAAATCACACTGTTCTTTTCTTCTAACATTATTATAAGACTAAAGATTTTCTTTCAATTTTACCTTTATCTGCCATTCTCTTGCACTAAATTCTTCACTGCATATATATGCATTACCTAAGATCAATTTTGTTTTTCTGAGATACTAATTTATACCATGAAATTCACTTTTTAAAAAAATATTTTTATTTTATGTGTTTGGCTGTATTGCCTGCATGCATGTGAGTGTACCCATGTCGTGCGATGCCGCGGAGGTCAGAAGAGGGCTTCGGACTCCCCTGGAACTGGAGTTAAGGACAGTTCATAACTACCATATGGGTGCTAGGAATCGAACCCAGGTCCTCTGCAAGAGCAGTCAGTGCTCTTAACTGATGAGCCATCTCCCCAGCCCCTTATGCTATTTATTTTATCTTCTCACTAACACAGATTAAAAGCTTGAAATAATCAGATGAATTTATACCTTGTGGTGGCCCACGCCTTTAATCCCAGCACTCAGAAGGCAGAGGCAGGAGGAGCTCTGTGAGTTCAAGACTGGTTTATCAATGAAACACTGTCAAAAAAAAAAAAGAAAGAAAGAAAGAAAGAAAGAAAGAAAGAAAGAAAGAGAGAAAAGAAAAGAAAAGAGAAACACTCGGGAGGCAGAGCCAGACAGATCCCTGTGAGATCAAGGCCAGCCTGGTCTATATAGTGAGTTCCATGCCAGCTGGGGCTACAGGAGACCCTGTCTTAAAAGAAAAAAAGAAACCAAAACCCATCAGAAATCACTTCCTATACACCACCCCTAATCCTACCCTTGCAACCACTAATCTACCTTTTGTCTCCAGGGATTTGGCTACTACAGACATTTCATGAAAGTAGAATCGTGTAATATATGGGGTTTTGGAGGCTGCCTTCTTTTACTTAAAGTAACTTTCTTCCTCCTTATTGCCAGATATTACTGTGTGAGCACGCCAAATTTTGTTCATTCATCAACTGATGTCTATTTTGAATTGTTTCTACTTTTTTTATGACAATGTTTTTGTGTGGATGAAAATCAATTTTTAAAAATATTTTATTTTTATTTTTCGTGTATGCCTGTACTGCATGCATGTATGTGAGTGCATTTGTGTTGTACAGTGCTGCGGAGGTCATAAGAAGGCACTGGATTCCCCTAGAACTGGAGTCAAGGATGGTTTGTAGCCGCCATGTGGGTGCTGGGAATCGAACCCAGATCCTCTGTAAGAGCAGTCAGTGCTCTTATCCACTGAGCCATCTCTCCAGCCCTGAAGAACAATTTTTAAACCTTGAATCCAAGTCACATTTGTTCACTGCTTCATTAATGTTCCCCCCCCCCAAAAAAACAATCCAAAAAACAAAAATTAAAAAACCACATAGATTTCCAAACACTGGTCTAAAAAATTAAGAATAAGCTGCTGCAAAAAAATTAGCCATGAGCTGGGTGTGGTGGCACATGCCTTTAGTTCCCACACTCGGGAGGCAGAGGCAGGCGGATCTCTGTGAGTTCAAGGCCAGCCTGGTCTACACAGTGAGTTCAGGTCATCTGGGACTAGAGGGAGACCCTGTCTCAAAAAGGAGGAAAAAAAAAAAAATTAACCATGTACCATAATCCACAAAAAATGATTTTTGGATTATTTGTCATTAATAAAAATGATAGTATTGGTACTTCATGAAGATGGGATTCTTTTTAAAAAAAAATTTTTATCTTAGCCAGGCATGGTAGCCAGGCGTGGTGGCACACACCTTTAATCCCAGCACTCGGGAGGCAGAGGCAGGCGGATCTTTGTGAGTTCGAGGCCAGCCTGGTCTACATAGTGAGTTCCAGGACAGGTGGGACTACAAGGAGACCCTGTCTCAAAAAGACAAAAAAATTTTTTTTTATCTTATGTGTATGTGTGTATTGCCTGTATGTATGTAACTGCACCCATATCATGCAATGCTCATGGAGGACAGAAGAAGCCATCAGAGTCCCTAGACTGGAGTTACCAACAGTTGGTAGCTGCCATGTGGGTGCTGGATTCAAACCCAGGTCTTCTACAAGAACAACCAGCGTTCTTAGCTGCTGAGCCATCTCTCCAGCCCGAAACCATCCCTCCGAAGATTATTTTTTGGTCTTTTTGAGACAAGGTCTCCTTGTAGCCCCAGATGGCCTGGAACTCACTAGGTAGACCAGGCTGGCCTTGAACACACAGAGATCTGCCTCTGGCTCTGGCTCCTGGCCTCTGCCTCCGTGTGCTAGGATTAAAGGCATGCGCCTCCATGCCTGGCTCAAAACTGAAACTCTTAATAACTACCAATACCCTATCCACACTCCCACTGGCCTATAGAAAGAGTTCTAGAATATATAATGATCAATAAAAGGTTATCAAAATACAACTAAATCACTTCACAACTCGTAAAAGGAAACAGCTATGCATAGTACATTATTAAGAAATATTCTTTAGGGGCTGGAGAGATTGTTCAACAGTTAAGAGCACTGGCTGCTCTTGCAGAGGACCTGGGTTTGGTTCCCAGCACCCACTTGGTGGCTAACAATCATCTATAACTCCAGTTCCAGGGGATTCAACGCCCTCTTTGGCCTCTATGGGCATTGCATGATGTAGGTGCATGCACTTTACATGCAGGGAAAACACTCATATACATAAAAATAGCTACAATGAGCTAATCCAAAATGCAGAACTGAGGTGGTAAGTCTCACTCTCATCAAGTACCAGAGACTTAGCCCTCTGATAAAGGAAATCTATTCCAATTGGATTCTACACAAAGGGAAATCTGGTTACTCCAGGTTTGAACTACAGTTTCTACACTAATGCCAAAGTCAGAGACCTAATTCTTCTTACAGATGGATATTCAGACATAAGCAGGTAAACACAGTTTTCAACTGTGTACTTTTATGGCTCCCCCACATACCAGGTAAGAATTCTTGTTCCAATTTTTACTCAATCAAGTTACTACACAGTCATGAATGTGAAAGCAAAATTATACATGAATATAATCATGTCAGCATTTGTGTTCTGCACCATTAAATGAAATAAAAATACCTGTGTTCTTAAAAACAAAAATTTTAATTAAAAAAAAAAAAAAAAAAAAAAAAAAAAGGACTGTAGAGATGACTCAGTAGTTAAGAGCGCCTTACACAGGAACACAGGAACTGTGTTTGGTTCCCAGTACCCACAAAGCAGCTAACAACCATTCAGCTATCAACCATCTGTAACTCCAGTTCCAGGGGGTCCAAAGCCCCCTTCTGACCACCCTTGGGCATTGCACACATGTGGTCCATTTACATTCATACATACAGGCAAAACGCACATACACAAAGCCCGTGGAAGCTGGATGAGAATGTCGAATCCCCTGGAACTGGAGTTACAGATGGTTGTTAGCCACCATGTGGGTGCTGGGAACTGAACCCAGATGCTCTGCAAGAGCAGCTAGTGCTCTTAACTGCTGAGCCATCTCTCCAGCCCCATCTTCCAAATTTCTTAATAATAATTACAAGTATATAGTCTAAAATTTATTGCTCAATGAATTAAAGATGTCATTTAATGACAGAAAAAAAATAATATACATGAACCTTTTACTGCACATGAACATATGTAATTCCAAATTTTGTTAAAAGAAAATCTATACATAGAAATAAACCAATGCACCACTGACTGTTATAATCAATTTTAGCTTTTAAATTCATCTTTTCAAGCTTTTCTAAGATAAGCAAGTATTGGCTTCATTATAACCCTGGCTGGCTTCAAAATCAGAGATCTGTCTGTCTCTGTTTTCCAAGTGTTAAAATTAAAAGGCATACATTTATCAACACACCCAGCCATACTCAGAATCTTAAAAATAAGAACATGCCCAGTGTGGTAGCCTTTAATGTCAGGACTCGGAAAGCAGAGGCAAGGGGATCCCTGTGAGTTTGAGGCCAGTTTGGCCTCCTACATAGTGAGTTCCAGATCAGGTGGGGCTACAGGGAGACCCTGTCTCAAAAAGACCAAAAAATAGCCTGGCATGGTGGCACATGCCTTTAATCCCAGCACTCAGGAGGCAGAGGCCAGCCTGGTCTACACAGGGGGAGTTACAGGCCAGCTGGGGCTATAGGGAAACCCTGTCTCAAAAGGACCAAAAAAAAAGCAGCATGCTCTTTTAGTATATCTATCCAACTAATTCTCTAATTCTACGTATTCAAACAGCTAAGAGTATCTCAGAAAAAAGTCCTTTCCAAAGGTAAACTCCAGGCAAGATATGAGTAGATACAATTTTATATAATTTATTTAACCACTGACTCCATCTCAGCACAGCTTATATCTATTTTCAGCACAAATCTGTCTCATGTCCAAAACCCAGGTGGCTAGCTGAACTTCTGATTCATTTTCAAGTTCCACTGTCCCTAAAAATAACTGACAACCTTTCCTACTTGCTCCGCCTTTAGATGAAAAACCCTGCATTAAATCTTGCTCCACACCTTCTTCAATGCAAATCAGTTTTGACAAACTATTACTCTGTTGACTCACAGAAAAAAGTACTACAGCTTTTGCTAACTAAATTTGTACAATTTAAGAACCCAATTTTTAATTATTACCAGCAATTCTGATTACAATACCAAAACATTTCTTTTCAATTTTTGTAGATTTTTTACCTATCAAGATATGACAAAATACTAACCTTGGTTTAAGTAAGTAAGAGTCTCATCGTGTAGTTTCACTGCTGGTGAAGTGGCAGCACACATCACATACTGAAAGGGGGGGTGTTTAGCCTCACCATCCAAGGAAAGGCTGGAATCTTCCTGCTTGAAAATGGGCAATGCCAACACATCACTGAAAAGCAAAATATCAAAAGTGACCTTACTTTGGGTCTACAATATTTGAAAGCATATAAATGTTTATACATTTATGGATCATTCTCTCCCCACCCCCATGCTGGGAATGGAACCCAGCACTGTGCACATGCTAGGTAGTCAAGGGATAGTTTCAATTATAATTTAAGCTCAGAAATAATCGGTAGAATAAAAGAACTATTAATGCCAATTTGGCTCATCTAAAAGATAGTATAAGTAACCCATTTCTCAAATGGGGATGGAGGGCATGAGGAGGAGACAAAAAAGGAAAGTTGAGACTGGGCACTTGCCTAACATACACAAAGCCCTAGGCTCAACAAATACCCAAAATCACCACCAAAAACAAACAACCACCACCAACAAAAATACTCTGGAAATTTTTTCTTTTAAAATCAGTAAGCAGTGACTAGGGATATAGTTCAGCTGGTAGGACCTGGGCTACATGAGACCCTGTCTCAATAAAATAAATAAGAATAATTACAAATTAAATCAAATCAATAAACTCCACATTATTTCCATTTAAATAAAGAGCAAGAGTGGATAGCCTATTTTGCTGCCAAAGGTAGGTCACACTGGCACCACCAAGTTACAAAGAAGCAAACATCTGAATAAAATGGCACTTAACAAAAAGTTCCCCAAAAGGCCTGGCTATGCTGAGAACATAAAGCTTCAGAGTCTCAGTCTAAAACAATGGCTTGTGCAAAGCAAATTGTCAATAGGAACAGCTGTTCTTTTCCTTCCAGGAATAATCTGCAGCCTGACTGGGAAGGGCATTCAGGGGTCTTCTGGGACTCTGTCTATATTCTGTTAGCCTTATGGTTAAACACACCTGGTTATGTTCGGTTTGCTTTTATTGGTGTTTAACAGCATTACTGATATCTATAAAGTGATCTTTTAAAAATGTGTTAAATTCCCAGTATTCCATAAACTAGTCACAGTGGCTCATACCTGTAATCCCAGAAGAACAAGGTCATCCTTGGCTACAGTCAGTTTAAAGCCAGCTTGGGCTATACAAGATCCCAACTTCAAAAAAAAAAAATTCCTCTCTGTCCAATAGCAGTGACTCACCATGCTGACACCCACCCAACAGTAATCACTGGCTTACATTCTGTCTCCACTAACCTGTGTTTTCTAGACATTTAATGCCAATGGAATCATACATTTTATATATATTGTCTCCCATGAAGGGTTTGTTTCACTTAGCATGTTTTCAGGTCCATCGTGATATAGCATGGACCAGGACTCCTCTCCTTCCCTCAGCTTTATGACACCATATGGGCAGAACACATTCTGCATCTGTTCTGATGAATGTTTAGGCTGCTTCCCTATTTTAGCTATCATGAATAATGTTATGAACACATTTTCAAGCTTCTGTGCAGACATGATTCACCTCTTCTTTTGTATGCAGATACCTCAGGAGAATTACTGGACCATGTAGCCAAATGGTTTTTCAAAAGCAGCTGTACCACTTACATATCCATCATTAAAACATGGAGAGTAATTATTTATTTGGTTTTTTTCCCTTAATTTTTAAAAGATTTATTTTATTTTTAATTATGTGTGTATGTCTGTGTGGGTATGCGCATGTGAGTGTAGGTGCCCATGGAAGCCAGAAGATTCTGATCCCCTGGAACTGGAGTCATACATGGTTGTGATCTGCCTTGAGTAGGTGCTGGGAATGGAACTCAGGTCCTCTGCAAGAGCAGCAAGTGCTCTTAACCACAGAGCAGTCTCTCCAGCCCATTTTATTTTTTTGATGCAAGTTCTCATGTAGGCTGACTTCGAACTCACTATGTAGCCAAGGAATTATCTTGAACTCTTGATCCTCCTGCCTCTACCTCCCAAGTGCTAAGATTATGGGCATGTACCACAGAAGTGCTAGATGTAATATATAAATACATAAAGATAATTTGTTATTCAAATTCCCATTAACTTTTTTTTTGAAACAGCATCTTGCTATGTAGTCCAGAATAACCTCAAATTCACAATCTTCCTGCTGCCTAGCCTCCTGAGTGCTGGGATCACAGGTATGTGTTACCTGGCCCCAATTTTTTTCCCTTAATTAAAAATAAAATGTGGGCCAAGAGTGGTAGCACATACCTTCAATCTCAGCACTTGGAAGGTGGATCTCTGTGAGTTTGAGGCCAGCCTGGTCTACATAGCAAGTTCCAGATCAGCTGGGGCTACAGGGAGACCCAGTATCAAAAAAAAAAAAAAAAATATTGTGGGCTGGGAACGTGGCTCAGTGGCAGAACACATGCCTAGCATGTGCAAGGCCCTAGGTTCAGCCCTAGATAGAAGAAGAGAGAAAAGGCAGACAGAACAGGGTATGCTAGTAATTCCAGCATTCACAAAGTTGAGGCAGGAAGACCCCCAGTTTGAGGTTGATCTGGACAACACAGTGAGACAATATATTCCAAAAGAAGAAGACTATGTATTCCAATTAAGGCAGAAAACCAGAATCAGATCATTTCATTCCTCTAAACTCTCCATTGGCTGGCTTTCAACCAGGGTCCTTACAAAAGCACAAGGCCCAACCCACTGTGCTTCTCACATCAACCTCCCAGTACACCTTTTTTAGGGCCATTCACTGGCTCTGCTCTTCTACTGGATTCCCAAACAACGAGGGTTCCACACACACACACACACACACTCTCTCTCTCTCACTCACTCACTCACTCACTCACTCACTCACTCACTCACTCACTCACTCACTCACCGTGCTCCATCTACAGCTCTGGTCACTTCCCAGTACAGGTGATCTTTTAAGTTTGTACCCTCCTAAATATAACCACCTCCAAATGTGTTTCTTCACTTACTATCTAACATAAAGGAGCCAAAATATTTGTTGAATCAATTAAATACTTACAACATTAATAATCAATTCTTACAAAATGGAAAAGTAGGTCTCCAGACAATTCAAGATTCTGTATGTTGTATATGAGTGCCAACAGTCAATAGCCTTTGTAATCCCATAAATGGAAACAGACTTTGAATATTAAAGACAGATTCTTAAACTAAACTAAGTAAATTTCTTTCTTTAATTTACACGTAAAATTATACATATTTATGGAGCAGTGTGTGATGTTTCAAATAAGTGGAACATTTCTAAATAAAATACATAATGGAAGCTATAGCAGGTTTAATCCTGTAACTTCCCAGCCTCAAAATACATAAAACCAGATGAAGTATTTTGTAAGAAAAGCTGAAAGATATACATGGTAGCAAATTTTAACTGAGGTTAGCACCAAAAGTTGTGACTTAAAAAAACCACAATGAAGCAGGCATGGTGTGGCATGCCTGCAATCCCAGCACAGACACAGGATCAGAGTTCAAGGTTACTCTTTAGCCATGTATAGATATGAAGGCCAGCGTAGCCTACAGGAGACTGTGTCTCACAAAATAAACAAATATGCCTGATGTGGTAGTACAAACCTGTAATCCTAGCACTAGAAGTAGAAGCAGAAGAGATCAGTCATTCAAGACCAGCCTTGGCTACACAGAGAGTTTAAGGCCAGCCTGAGCTGTGTGAGACCCTGTCTCAAAAGAAAAAATGAAGAAGAAAAAAGAAAACCGCCACAAACTTGATCAAATGAATATGTGAAGAACTAAAAGGACACTAAAAATCCAGTGATGCCAGCTGCCTTCCAGGACAACTGGCCCCTGGGAGACACCAATGCACTGCATATCCTTTCATAGCTCTAAAAGGCAACTGTAAGAATGTGTTGAGTTTGGGTCTGGAGAGATGGCTGAGTGGTTAAGAGCACTGGCTGCTCTTGCAGAGTACCTGGGTTTGATTCCCAGCATCCACATGGTGGCTAAGAACCATCTGTAACTCCAGTTTCAGGGAATCTGACGATCTCTTCTGACCTCTGCTGGCACTACATGATGCAGGTGCACTTATGTACATGCAGGCAATACACTCATAACACATAAAATAAAATATCTGAAAAAAAGAATGTGTTAGATTTCAAAAATCAAGTTAAAATTTGATGTCTTCTTAATGATAAGAAGGTAACAAAAACATTCGGATAAGTGAAATTCTAAAGGATTCCAAAGACAAAAGGCTGGCTAGATGGTTCAGTGGGTAAAGGTGCTTGCTATGCAAGCCTGCAAATCTGAGTTCAATGCCCAGAACCCAAATGGTGAAGGAGACGGTCAGGCTCCCCAAAATTGACTTGTACATGCACCACACACACAAATAATAAAACGTAGCTGGGCGTGGTGGCACACACTTTTAAACCCAGCACTCAGGAGGCAGAGGCAGGCGGATCCCGGTGAACTCAAGGCCAGCCTGGTCTACATAGCAAGTTCCAGGCCAGTTAGGGCTAAAGGGAGACCCTGTCTCAAAAAATAATAAATAAATAAATAGACCCTGTCTCCAAAAATAAATAAATAATAAAAATCCCTTTAAAAGTTTCAAAAGAATAAAACCAAGATGGAAATAACAGCATAGAGACCTGAACGAATAGATCAACCTTTACCCACTCACCTCTACTAAGAATGAGAAAGAGCAAATAGTTGGAGGCAGAAGACCACCAGTGCTCCAGAAACTACAGAGTTCCAGGCAGCAAGGGCAGGGGGCGGGAGGGGGGCGCAGGCAAGCAGGTGCGCAGCCCTGCACTATCACATTATTCTTTTTAAAAGAACTCTTCAGTTCAGGATTGCCTAACAATCCTATAGGCTGAAATCTAGGCAAAGTGCAGTAACCATGAACAAGCCTGCAATTCAAGATAGCCTCTCACCAAAGGGCACTTTTCCAGTCTGAGGAAAGAATCACAGAACTACATTGTGATTTGGGTGGCCTTATGGGTCTAGCCCCTACCCCGAGTTGAACTGGACAGGAAAGAGCCAAGGACATGGGTGAAGGAACTGAAAGGAAGCTTTTATAAGGATGTCTGTCCAGGAACTGCTAAATTTGGACTAAGGTGCCCCCCCCCAGGTAGAAAGTACGCCCAGGGGTCTGACAAGCAAATGAAAAGTCACAAGCATCAAATTATCCCAAGTAATTCTGCAATGCCAAGACTCAAAAATAACCAGCATAAAAGGACAAACAAGACTCTAGGAATAAGAAGCCAAAGCAAAAACAACAGATGCCATAACAACCAGTTCCAGATTCTGTCTGCTGGTACCCAGCTCTTTTTGTTTCTGTTGCAGAGGAATCAAGGCCTGCAAACCACTTGTAGAAGACCTTCCTGATAACTGAAATCTTGTTGGGTTAAGCCAGTGAGAATCACTTTTGGGAAATTTAAGAGCAGAAGAAGAAAAGCAGGTGGAAAGACGGGAAGCTGAACCCACGGCTGCAAGGTCAGGGAGCAGTGCTTGTGCAAGGGCATTATGGTCTCCTCTCCACCCTCCCAGCACCTCTACTATCCAAGGACTCAGCTAGATCCATCTCTTGTAAGGAGTGCAGTGTAACTGGACACAGAAACGATTTGGACTACCAAAGACTCCAGATGTTAGAATTATCAGACCCAAATTATAAAATTATGTTTACCCTGTTTGAAGAAAGTTCTGTCTGGAAAGTTCTGCAGAAAACAGAAAACTTTAAAGGACGGCAAACCCAAAAAATACGTAGAATTTCTAGAAGTAGAAATTAAAATGGTCAAAATTCAGAACTCAGGTTTAACAGCAGCTCTGACTGAAGTGACTGCTAAATTAGGAAAATAGGGCAGGTAGAAATAAAGTATCCAGAGACAGCACAGAGAGGGAGATGGTGGAGAATATAAGAGAGTTAAGGAGATGTCACATTAACTGGCATTCTAGAAGTGGAAAAGAGTAGTCCAGCAGAGGAGCACCTAGAGATAAAGGCTGAGCAAATTCCAAGTAGCAAGTGAGGGAACTGGTCCTGAGACTAGGAAGCCACCTAGGAAAGTAGGGGAGGAAAGGGAGGAGAGGGAAGGAAGGGAGGTCACTATCCCATGGAGCAGCATAAAGGAAGCATTCAAATAGGGCAATGAGTCGACTACAACTAAGATAATGTGGACAGTCCCTGTCCATTAATAGATTGCATGTGCAATCATATCCTTGCTGAAAATGAGTTAAAACCACCAAATCTAGAATGCATTCCAGGAGAACATCACTAAATCCTTTATCTCCCTTGAGACAGGGCTTCATGAGGCTTAGGCTGGCCTGAAATTACTATATACCAAAGATAGCCTTGAACTTCTGATCCTCCTGCCTCTACCTCCCAAGTGCTAGAATTACAGGTGTGTACCATTATGCCTGGTTTCTGAACTTTAAATAGTTAATTCCAAGCCTAGTACAAGCTATAGAGTAAGACTAAGAAAAACAGGGGCTGGAGAGATGGCTCAGCGGTTAAGAACACTGGTTGTTCTTGCAGAAGACCCAGGTTGGAATCCCAGCACCCACATAGCAGCTAACAACTGTCCGTAACTCCAGTCCCAGGGGATCCGACAGCCTCTTCTGACCTCTGTGGGCATTGCACGGCACAGGTGCACTTACCTACATGCAGGCAATACATGCATACACATAAAATAAAAATAATAAAATTTTTAAAAAAAGACTAAGAAAAACAAAGGCTGGTGAAATGGTTTATCAAAGATAGAGGCACTTGCTGCCAATCCTGAGGACCTGAATTTGATCCCAGAGCTCCACGTGGTAGGAAAAAGCCAATGTTCACAGCTGAACATCAACCTCTGGCACACACACACACACACACACACACACACACACACACACACACAACTGCAATTTTTAAAATATTTTATTTATTGCCAGGTATGGTGGTGAATGTCTTTAATCCCAGCACTTGGGAGGCAGAGGCAGGCGGATCTTTTTGAGTTCGAGGCCAGCCTGGTCTACATAGTAAGTTCCAGGACAGCTGGGGCTACAAGGAGACCCTGTGTCAAAAAGGAACAAAAAAAAAGAAAACAAACGAGGGCTGGGAATTGCAACTCAGTTGATAGAGTGCTTGCCTAACATGTACAAAGGCCTGGGTTCAATCCCCAGCATCCACATACACCAGGCATAGTGGTGCATGCCTACAATGTCAGTACTGGAAAGTGGAGGCAGGAAGATCAGAAATTCAAGGGATACATGAGACCCTGCAGAAAGGAAGGAATGAGGGGAGGGGGCAGGAGGTCAGGCAGACAGACAGACCTCATCTCATGAAAAAAAAAATTCAGCTCATACAGAGAGCATCAACATACTTGAAAAAATACAATCTTGATATTTTAAAAAAAGAAGAGATGGGGCTGGGGATTTAGCTCAGTGGTAGAGCGCTTGCTTAGCATGCGCAAGGCCTTGGGTTCGGTCCTCAGCTCGGGGGTGGGGGGAAGGAAAAAAAAAAAAAAAGAGAGCTGAAGATAAAAAGACAAGAGTAAAATAAGAGAAAAATAAGCCAAGCCCAGTAATACAGACGTGTAATCCCAGCACCTAGGATGGCGAGGTAGGAAGACCTTGAAATAGGAGGCCATACTGGGCTACAGTGGTTAAGTTCCTGTCTGAAAGAAAACCAGGGGCTGGAGAGATGGCGCAGTGTTTAAGAGCACTCACTGGCTGCTTTTGCAGAAGACTCAAATTCAGTTCCCAGCACCCACATGGCAGCTGACAATCATCAGTAACTCCAGTTTCAAGGGATTCAATGCCCTCTTCTGACCTCCATGGGCTTTGCATGCATGAGTGCACTTACATATACATGCAGGCAAAATATACATACAATACAAATAAATAAAATCTTTAAGAAAGAAAGAAAGAAAGAAAGAAAGA
>NW_008338883.1:1443017-1450703 GCF_000622305.1 Nannospalax galili | reverse complement strand
GGAAGGAAGGAAGGAAGGAAGGAAGGAAGGAAGGAAGGAAGGAAGAAACAAACAAACTAAAAGCTAATCTTGTCTAAGAATGGAGACAAATTTTTTTTTTGGTCTTTTTGAGACAGGGTCTCCCTGTAGCCCCAGCTAGTCTGGAACTCACTATGTAGACCAGGCTGGCCTTGAACTCACCAAGATCTGCCTGCCTTTGCCTCCAGAGTGCTGGGATTAAAGGTGTGGCCACCACCCCAGGCTCGGGGACAAATGATTTAAGAAATTTTGCAAATGTTCGCTCTACAGAATCAGTAGACAACTAAAGATTCCAGTTTTTAGTGTCTTATTTCATTAAAACCCTAGCCATCCCACAAAGGTGGGAAAAATAAACAGAAAAAACAAATCCACCATTTAAAGATACTATCTAACTATGCAGAAAACTTGAGATTCTACAAATTACTAGAATGAAGAAAAATTGTCAGGATAATAACAAATAAGATCCTAGTAGGGGTGGCACAAAAATAAAAGCAGTAGGGGCTGGAGAGATGGCTCAGCAGTTAAGAACACTGGCTGTTCTTACAGAAGACCTGGGTTCAAATCCCAGTACCCACATGGCAGCTAACAAGCGTCCGTAACTCCAGTTCCAGGGGATCCGACAGCCTCTTGTGTCCTCCGTGGGCATTGCACAACACGGGTACACTTACCTACATGCAGGCAATACACACATACACATAAAATAAAAATAAATGAAAAAAATTTTTTTAATCTTAAAAAAAAAATAAAAGCAGTAGCAAAGCCTGTACGGGAGGATCGCCGTGAGTTTGAGGCCAGCCTAAGCTACATAGTGAATTCAAGATGCTATATAACCACACCTGACTCAAAAAAAAAAAAAAAAGCTTCTCAACTGACTAGCTCCTATTCAGATCCCAGTCTCCCCAGTCTCCTGTGTTGAGACAACCCATTACTAATTTATTAATAAGGTGTTCAAGAAAACGGTGGAAGGGACCAGAGGTCAAACCCAGTTCTGGAACTTAAAATTCCAGCCCTGTCTTTCTTTGAGTGATACTTTGCAGGTTACTTAACTAACTCTCTGATAAGCTCCAATAATTGGTTAACTTGAGGAAATGCTCTTCTAAAACTTGAAAAATTATGATTATTCAGATCTGGGTATTGAAAAGAAATGTTCTTAAAATTAACAAAGTACCTGTGAGATGGCTTAGAAGGTAAAGGCACTTACTGCCAGGTCTGACTTCCTGAGTTCTAGCCCCAGGACTCACATGGCGAAAGGAGAGAACCAACTCCTGAAAGGTGTCCTTTGACCTTTACAGCCAAACCCTGGCACACACACTAAATAAATATAATTTTTAAAAAAACAAAGTAGCCGGGTGTGGTGGTGCACCCCTTTAATCCCAGCACTCGGGAGGCAGAGGCAGGTAGATCTCTATGAGTTCAAGGTCTACATAGCAAGTTCCAGGCAAGCTGGTGCTACAGGGAGACTGTCTCAAAAAGACTGAAAAAGACCAAAAAATATTAACAAAGCCAGGCCATCATTTCAAGGAAAACAGTAGCTAAATATGCTGCAATGACAAGGCCTGGGCCTCTACCACCTATGTACAAGAGAGGTGGCTACATTAAAGAATATAACCTTTCGATACTGTATAACTTGAAGTGCCAAAATTAACTGGTCAAGGTGGCAAATGCCTGTAATCTCAGCACTCAGGAAGCTGGGGCAGGAAGAGAATTCAGACCCAGCCTGGGCTACATGGCAACACTTTAAAAAGAGAAAATGACTCTGGCAAGTTGTCCTCTGACCTCTACCCTCCAGCCATGGCACAGGTGTGGGCATGCCACCCCTCTTTCACTACAAATAAAATAAAAGTGTCTAAAGAAAACTATCACTTGTCAAATGTTGATATATTCAAAGACTATCCACAATGATTTTGAAAAGCTATTGAAATAAACTTGCTTTCTCAAGCATTTGTTCATGTGAGGCTGACTTTCTCCATGTCAACCAAAGCAAAGATTCCAACAGCAGATACAAAAATCCAAGGGGAAAAGTTGCTTTTAAAAAATTTAAAAAATGAGGCCAGGTGTGGTGGCGCACGCCTTTAATCCCAGCACTTGGAAGGCAGAGGCAGGCAGATCTTTGTGAGTTTGAGGCCAGCCTGGTCTACACAGTGAGTTCCAGGACAGCAGGGGCTACAGGGAGACCCTGTCTCAAAAAAATAAAAATAAAATAAATAAATTTTAAAAAAATTTAAAAATGGTTCTTTCTGCCTCTGCTGCCACCATGGCACCCGTGAAAAAGCTTGGGCGAAAGAGGGGAAAAAAAGGTTTTAAAGTTCACCTTTGACTGCACCCACCCTGTAGAAGACCATGGATGCTGCCAATTTCAAGTAGTTCCTCCAGGAGAGAATCAAAGTGAATGGGAAGGCTGGGAACCTTGGTGGAGGGGTTGTCACCATCAAAAGGAGCAACAGCAAGATCGTCATCACTTCTGAGGTGCCTTTTTCCAAAAGGTATTTGAAATATCTCACCAAAAAATATTTGAAGACGAATAATCTATGGGATTGGTTACGAGCCTAGCTGACAGCAAAGAGAGCTTTGAATTACATTACTGCCAGATTAACCAGGATGAAGAGGAGGATAAGGATTAAAATGCATTGATCTGGAATATTTTGCATGAATTCATGAATAAAATTTAGGAACAAAAAAAAAATTTAAAAATGTGGCTGGAGAAATGGCTCAGCAGTTAAGGGCACTGACTGCTCTTGCAGAGGACCAGGTTCGAGTCCCAGCACCCACATGGTGGCTGACAACTGTCTATAACTCCAGTTCCAGTGGAATTTGACACTCTTCTGACTGCCTCGGGCATTGCACAACAGGGGTACACTTACACACATACAGACAATATACTCATACACATAAGAATAAAAATAATAAAATTTTAAAAATTAAATAATATGGGCTGGTGAGATGGCTCAGCAGTTAAGAGCACTGTCTGCTCTTGCAGAAGATCCAGGTTTGGTTCCCAGCATGCACATGGTGGCTAACAACTGTCCCTAACTCTTCCAGGGAACCCAATGCCGTCTTCTGACCTCCCCAGACACTGCATGACACAGGTGCACATGTAGGCAATACACTCACACACATAAAATAAATACAATAAATAAAATATTTTTTAAGTTATGTATGACAGCCAGGCGTGGTGGTGCACACCTTTAGTCCCAGCACTCAAGAGGCAGAGGCAGGTGGATCTCTGTGAGTTTGAGGCCAGCCTGGTCTACATAGTGAGTTCCAGGCCAGCTTGGATTACAGGAAGACCCTGTCTCAAAAAGACCAAAAACAAACAGAAAAAAAACCCAAAAACATATGTATGAATTGCTTCATTTCAAATAATAGAATCTGCACAGCTCACACACAAGTGTGGCCCCAGAACACATATACACAAAAGAGAACCAGACACCCTTCCAAAAAGAGATAGAAGCAAAGGTAATACCAGAAATTAGCCTCAGTCTGCTCTCAAGACCTATAACAATATTAGATCATACCAGTGAAGGAAAGCAATTCTTTCTAGCTATTGTCCCCTAAAGCTGAGGAAACTATTCCTTACAGAAAGTTTTGAGAATGTAATCTGCAGCATTCAGGAGGCAGAGGCAGGGTGATCATCATGAGTTTGAGATTAGCCTGAGCTATACAGTGAGTTCCAAGACAGCCTAGGCTAGAGGGAGACAGCATCCCCAAATTTTAAGGGCTGAGGATGTAGCTCAATTGGTAGAGTACTTGCCTAGCTAGCATACACAAAGACCTGGGTTCAATTCCAGCACCACCTAGATCAGGAGATGCCTCGCACCTATAATCCAAGCACTCTTGAGGTCATCCTCAACTACTCAGTAAGTTCAAGGCCAGTCTGGGCTACATGAAACCCTGTTCTTCACCCCCTCTGCCAAAAAAAAAAAAAAAAAAAAAAAGAGAGAGAGAGAAAAAGAACCTGTTAATATCTTGCTTAAACTTCTATGATTGCTAAAGCTTGTAATCCTGGCATGCAGGAGTCTAAAACAGGAAAGTTTTCAGAAGTTCAAGGCAAGCCTAGGCTACATAGTGACTTCCAAGACACCTGAGCTGCAGTATGAGACCTAGTCTCAAAAAAAAGGGAAAAAAAGATAGCCAGGTGTGGTGGTGTGCACCACCTTTAATTCAAGCACCTAGGAGAGGCAGGCAATTCTCTGTAAATTCAAGACCAGTCTGGTCTACTAGTGAGTTCCAAGCCAGCCAGGGTTGTACAGTGAGACCGTGCCAAAAGGGGGGAAAATATATATATATTTTTTCCTTGCTTAGTAAACTCAAGGGTTTGTTGCCCAGCAAAAAAAGAAATCTCTTAAGAAATCCAAAAAATCAAATACAGTTTGAAAAAAAAAAAAAGGTAAGCCAGGCATGGTGGTGCATGCCTTTAATCCCAGCACTCAGGAGGCAGTGGCAGGCAGATCTGTTGAGTTCCAGGCCAGCCTGGTCTACATGGCAAGTTCCAGATCACCTGGGGCTATAGGGAGACCCTGTCTCAAAAAGACCCAAAAAAAGGAAAGTAGCCTACAAACTAAATTTTTTATTACACTTACATTTATTGGGGAAGGTAGATGTGACATATGAGAAAGTCAGAAGCAACTTGTGGGAATCAGTTCTCTCCTTCCAAATTAAACCAGCCCACCAAACTAAATTTTTATCAAGAAGCTAATTTTCTGGCTGGAGAGGTGGCTTAGCAGTTAAAAGCACTTGCTGCTTACAGAGGACCTGATTTGGGTCTCAGCACCCACATTGCAACTCACAACCATCTAACTTCAGTTCCAAGGGATCAACACTATCTCCTGACCTCTACAGCACCAGACACACACATTTTAAAAATTCATACATGAAGGCAAAACACTCATACACTACACATAAAATAAAAATGAGAAGCTATTTTTTCAGTAAGTTCAGCTTACTTCGTGTGAGAGAGAAAGAGAGTGCGAGCGCACACCCAGGTTGGCCTCAAACATGGGTGATCCTCCTGGCCCAGTCTCCCAAGTACTGCAATTCCAGGTGTGAGCCACCACCCCAGGCTTACTTCTTGAACAAAACAAAACAGTAAGTCTTCCTTCCTGATTCCTGCCCAGATCAAGCAGACTGCTCCTAAGGATTCCTGAACAGGATGGTGAGAAGGGCAGCAGCCAGAGGAAGCCTGTAGCAACATAAAGCCTCCTCAGACTTTCTCCTTGTCAACTCAATTTAGGAATTTCTTGTACTTGAGAATTTCAAATGTGCAAGAGACAAGCTCTTCTTGGTTTCCCAGAATCCAATTAAATGTGAAAAAATAAGTGCTTCAAAAACTGGTATTCACCTTCAGAATCACTGGACGTTTAGATTAAATGCCAAAAACAATGAAAAGGGTTCCCCAAGAGGAATGTCATAAATGAGAGAATTACAAGTGTATTAGTCACTTTTCTGTTGCTGTGATAGAAACACCATGACCAAGGGAACTTATAAAAAAAGAGTTTATTTGAGCTTATGGTGGAGAGGCATGGTGGCAGGTGTCTGGAACTGAAAGAGGAGCACTCACATCTTTAAGCAGGCACAGGAAGCAAAGAGTGACTGGAGATCTGTCAAGGCTTAAGATTAACTCTCTGAGCCCACCACCAGTGATCCACTTCCTCCAGCATGGTGGCATCTTCTAAGATCTTCTAAAACAACGCCAACTGGGGACAAATGTCCAAATACTTGGAACCTATGGGGGACATTCTAATTCAAACCACAAGGATGCCAGTCATGACTTAAAGAATAAGGTCAATTCTTGACTATCAAGAATTAATTTCTTTTCAGAAAAAAAAACCATAAACACAAGTAAATTAAATTGGCTGAATCACTAAAACCAAGCACAATTCATCTAAGAACCTGGAAAAAAATAGAAGTTCTAGAAAAAAGTAAAAGTTCCTCTAAAAAATTATTAGGTTGTTCTTCACCATGTGGGTGCTGGGAACAGAACCTGGGTCCTCCTCATGAGCAGCTAGTGTGCTCTTAACCACTGAGCCATCTCTCCAGCCTTAGCAAGAGCTCTAAAACCCATCAATAAGCAAACTTTCCAGCAGCAATTCCATCTGACTGTAAATGCATGTGCTTTCTTTTGCCTTGACTACAAGCCCAGGGTTAAGTGGACTGAGGTACCGAAGGAGAGTTTCCACAGGGAAGCCGCTCAATTTTTTTCCAACTACTAAGACAGTTGTTCTAGAAAATAATCCATCTCATCTAAGGCCCTCAAGCTACACAACTGCAGAGAAAGGAAGTGCCAAGTTCAGGGAGACAAGCAGAGACCAAATCAGGGTCACACGCTACCGGCTTCATTCTCAGTTTAATATGCTTTCCACCACGCATTCCTTTCCGCCCTCCAAGACACTGTTCTGAGAGTTCTTTGGGGGACAGAGAGTCAAACCAAACTGCTTCAGTGATCTGCCCTGACTTCTCCAGGTCAGCTCTGACCCAGAAAGCGTTTCTCCGGGGGTATTAAAGCCCCTGTTTTTCCCTGGGCTGCAGTGGAAGATATGGAAACTATTGGGAAACTGTAGTGCACTTCACACACGCCAGGCATTTTGTTCAACAGCATAATAGACCTCATTCACATTAACGAAGAGCCGAAAGACCACCCGGTTTTAGACTTCGCTGAGTAAACCTTACTCTGTACAAGTAAGTCACCAAAAAAACAAAGAGCTTCCAGGCCCCAAAGAGTTCTTTGGGGATGGAGGGTAGACCTGGCTCCTGTTTCAATCTCTCAAAACTAAACAAAATGAATGGCTGCTGGTGCAGACAGCAGAAACTAAACTACTGCTTGTGGCATAATCGTAAGCCTTCGGCAAGAGGAAACAATTTGAGGGGAGGCCCCATAACACGAACCTAAAAGACCACTTTGAGACAATCAATAAGCCAAGTCAACAGGCTTTCCAACCCATAGGCTACTCTGGCCTATGAAATTTTACTATTGTAATGTTAAACTAGTTTACTTTGCAAACAGGACAGACTCATACTAGCAGGGCAACCTAACAGGAGCCGATAGGAAATGCTGTAGTTTCCCATTCTAAGCCTTTCTGCACAGCGCATTCCAGCTGCAGGGGGCTTGGAAATCTCTTGGAAAAGATACCCCTTTCCCTCCAAGTCAAGCCATCGCCACAGCAGACTCTGCTTTACAGGAGCGGTTTCCCCTGGCCAAAGTGGCGGGGTCAGCGGACAGTCACTTCCACCAGCCGCCGAGAGGCCTCGGGGCGCCACGCGGCAGGACCCCGACCCCTCGGCCCAGGACCGGGCTTTTCCCGGGACGCCCCGTACCTCATGCTGTAAGCGCCGGCGCCCAGTTCCTGCCCGATGCCCGAGAGGCTGGAGTCGAAGTCGTGCACCAGCCCAGACTCAATCACCTCGTCCATCTTGAGCACCCAGGCCATCTTCCGGCCTCGCCGCCGCCCCGCACAGCGCGGCCTCCGGGTCCGGGGCGAAGGGGCCCGAGCTCCGCGGGTGCGTCCTGGGGGAGGGCGCGGGTGAAGCCTCCGGCGGCGCGGCGAGTGGTCACCAGCGGCGGCCCGGGAGGCGGCCGAGACGAGAGCGGCCGAGGCCCAGCTGTCAGGGCACAGCGCGCCGGCGAGCAGCTGCAGCGGGAGCGACCGGGCAGAGGGCCGCGCTTCCCACCCG
>NW_008338883.1:1433501-1442707 GCF_000622305.1 Nannospalax galili | reverse complement strand
CCGCCCAGGCCCGCCCAGCGCGGCCTGGCGCCTCGGGCCACGCCCCGAGCCTCGCGGCAGCTCGCGATCCTGGGCCGGGCAACACGGCCCCGCCCTCGCGGTGCTCCTAGGCCCCCGCGGCGTCTCGGCCTCTTGGTGCGTCAGCACGGAAGAGGCGGGGCCGGAGGGGCTCGGCTCGGGTGACTGACAGGCCATCTGGGCAGTAATGGCAAAGCTTGCGGACCGGAGTCCCGTGAGCCTCTGCGCCCTCGACTGAAGAGCCAATCAAAATGTTCTTCCCTTAGGGAGGCTCGAGGACTAAATTGGCTGCCGTAAGAAAGAGCTCACTGACCCACACTGGAGGAAGTGACTCGGATCTCCATTTCCGGAGATGCTTGCACCCTTGGGGTATTTCCCAGTAGACTGTTTTTCTCTTCTGAGAAATAAAGGCGGGCTGTGAAGATAATCTTGATTGGCAGAAGAGCAAACCTATCAGCTCTCCCTCGAAAGCTTCACGAAGTCGTCCCCAGACAGCTCAAGAAGAATGGAGAGTCAGAGTAGGGTTGAGGCCTAGTAATCACAGGCACTGATAACCTTAGGATGCGCCACAGTCCAGGGTTGGCGACTCTGGGACCCAACTGAAGGACAGAGGCCGCAGGGCCTGGTTTACGGGGTCCACATGTCTATCAGAGTTCCAGTGCTCTGGACTACTGGCACTAGGCCCGGAGACTCTTGGGGAGGGCATGCCAGAGCCCAGTCCTTTGGCCTGTGTTTGACCCGATCCAACCGTTGTCTCCAAATAAGGCCCAGAGACAGCATTAGCCCTACACTCCAACTCATCAGTTTAAAAAAGAGTTTAAGCACAAATTTCAGCCAACTTACACAATGGCTTTCTGACTGGGGAAAAAAATACCCATAGGACTCTATTAATTTACAGAATGTTCTATTTTGTAAAACATTTTTGCAACTGTTACACTTCCATACAGGTCAACTTCTTATGGATGAGGAAACTCAGGTGGCAAACAGTGTAAAGATCTGTACAGGTTCACACAGCTGAGTCAAAACTTTTTGACCAATATAGATTTCTAGATTCCAGGCCCAAACAAAGGCCATTACTCCAGCTCCATTTAACCTGCTAAAAGTAAACTGAAGGGAGCAGGGTAATGAAGACCTCATTTTGGATCCCAGCTCACATGGGGAGCCTGTAACCCCAGCATCTTCTGGCCTCCCATTGCACACAGATGAACCCACCCACATACAGGTGCACAAATGCCACACATACACATACACCACATCCACACTTCATACACACAAACACTAACCTGCACAACCAGTCAGAAAGTCAGTGGGAATACTGTTAAGCTGTTTCATTGGGGTCTGGGATACATCTTCATTGAGTGGACAGCCAGTGATCTAGCTTCCTCAAAATCTAGAAGACTGTAACTATATGTAACCGAGTACTCCTTTGAACATTGTTCTGGACAGTTACTTTGTTTTCCCCTCCCTTTGCCTGGCATTCTAAGCTATACAGAAAAGTCATACCAAAATGATTACGATGTTATCTGATAATCTTTAAAATTACAGAACCCAGGGCAGGAGAGGGCACAGTTGGTAAAGGCACCTGCTGTCAAGCCAAACTACCTGAGCTAAATTCCAGAACCCACATGGTGGAAGGAGAAACCCAACTCCTTTCCACAGGTTATTCTCTGACCTGAGTTCATAGGTGCACATGTACACACACACACACACACACACACACACACACACACACACGTGTAAGATTTAAAGGTTAAAAGAAAATAAAATTGGCTGGGCTTGATGGTGCACACCTTTAATCCCAGCACTCGGGAGGCAGAGGCAGGGGGGTTTTTGTCAGTTTTAGGACAGCCCGGTCTCCCTAGGGAAACCCGGGCAGCCGGGGGGCCAGAGAGACCCCGGCTTAAAAAAAACAAAAAAAAAAAAAAAAAAAAGAAAGAAAAGAAAAGAAAACGACAGACCCCAGGACCTCTACTGGCTTTCAGCTAGCATTAGAAATAGCGTAGCTCTGCTCCTTATTCTTTAACTTCGTGTACTAACACAAGGCATGGAAATTGCTGAGGGTTAACTTGTAGAAAACTAATGTTTGTCTGAAGAAAACACAGGAGGTCATAGTTCAGGGTAACACTGATGCCACAGGAAACAAAGGAGATACCTGCAGCAAATGATAAAGACCATGCTCAGCATAGAGGCTTCCTACCCATGCCCATGTATCTTCTTTTTACTCTACTGAAGCCCTTCTGTGGACCAGGTTAGCTTCAAAAATTAAACTTAGAGGATACTATCTCCCTCCATTTTATTAGGGATGAACATTGAAGAAACATGTTCTTTTCATCAACTCTTGACTTTGGAGTAGTGAGCAGATGGATGTGGTCCAGCAATAAAGATTAGCCATGTCTACTAACGGTTGGAAAAGATAGAGGAGGATAAGGCAAGGGCAAATTTTCTGATTCTTTTTTTTTTATATTTTATTTATTATTTTTATTTTATGTGTACGAGTGTATTGCCTGTATGCATGTGAGTGCACCTGTGTCCTGCAATTCCATGGAGGTCAGAAGAGGGCTTCAGATTCTCCTGGAAGTAGAGTTAAGGATGGTTCTTAGCCGCCATATGGGTGTTGGGAATCGAACCCAGGCCCTCTGCAAGAGCAGTCAGTGCTCTTAACTGCTGAGCCATCTCTCCAGCCCCTGATTCTTGGGGTGAGTATAACTGTGGAAACTACCATCAACTTCTTTAGTTAAGCTGTACACTGAAGAAGTACTCAAACACATATGCAGAAGCAGAGCCTCAGAAATCAAAGAAAGTACTGCTGCTTAAATCTAAAATTATTATAGCTTTGCTACAAAACCAGGAGTCCAAAGTTAGTGGGACAAACTAGATTTGTTCATGGCCAGCCTCAAAGAAAAAGAGGAGACTTTTCTGACTTAAATATCTATCTTGGAAGTAGGGTATGGTGTTTTATGCATGTAATCCCAGCACTAGGAAGGTGACACAGGAGCATGAGATTGAGGTCAGGAGAGTTCTACACTATCCTATTTAAAAAAAAAAGAAAAAAGAAAAAAAAAGGAGGGGACACTGGAGAGACAGCTCAGCAGTTACGAGTTCTTGCTGCTATTGCAGAGGACTGCAGTTTGGTTTCCAGAACCTACATCAGGCAGCTCACAACCACATTCCGCTCCAGCTCAGGGGATCTAATGCCCTCTTCTGGTCTCCAAGAGCATTTGCACTTATGTGCATATACCCATATGCATACACATAATAAAAAATAAAATATTTTTTTAATCTGGTAAAAGAAAGGAGCCAGGGGCCCCTCTCAAGTCCATATGACCCCTGAGGAACAGATCCTCAAATGGCCTTAAGAGTAAAAATAAATTGGTTTATTTGGGCCAACTGTATGGCCTTAAACATCCAAAAGGAAAGTATAACCAAAGACTAAAGGGGACAATATAATTTTTTAAGAGTCCATATGTATAGCTAAAGGCTACACAACAAGCAACAATGCCAGATAGGAGATACCTTCTTTTGAGTTGTTAGCCAGGGTGGCCCAAGGGACTCCCAGATAGTAAGTAACCCAGCATAGAACTGGGAAAATGAACAGCAGACCCCAATCTTATCTAAAGGAATATTGACAACTGATTGCTGCTAGATGAGGAACAGCTGACCCTCCTAAAACAAAGACTTCTATATAGGCTGACTAGACTCACCGGAAGGGCAAGTAGTGGGGAATGGCTGAGGGTGCCAACAACACAGCAGACAGTAGCAGGGATGACAGAGTATAAGGCCTCTAGTGGGGGGAGGGAGCCTATGGGAGGGTGCCATCTGGCAAGTGGGTATACAGATGAATAAGATGGTTTGGGATGGTCTGTGTGATATACACACAAAAAAAGCAACAAAAAAAACATATATTTGAGGAAGAAGCATAAAAATTTATGTCATGTTAATTAGTAGGGGTGATAAACATTACCATTGAAATCTACCCAATGACTTTATATCCATACATAGGTGCCAAGGATCTGACAGTCAAACTATATTATAAGGTCAAAGGTTATCATACACAGAGCCTCACAGATGTTATAATGAACTACTCCTGCCTGACCAATGTGGAATAGTTTACCTGCTTCACTCTATGGCTGCAGGTACAGAGCACAGAGAACCTGCGGGCACTTCTGCTCTACTCACCACTAGGAAGGGAAACTGCCAAGAACACTCTACTTGACTTACTTCCACATGGCTTACTCCTTTAAAAAGTATGGCCACTTCTGAAAGAGGTGTATCTTTGCTCTGGAAATTGTTATTGAGTATGTTAAAGCTGTAATGAAATGCTTCTTCTAAAAAATTTAAAATAATAGTAAATAAAAAAAATAGAGAAAGAAGCCGGGCATGGTGGCACACTTAATCCCAGCACTGGGAGGCAGAGGCAGGTGGGTCTCTGTAAGCTTAAAGCCAGCCTGGTCTACATATACATAGTGAGTTCCAGGCCAGCTGGGGCTACAGGGAGACTCTGTCTCAAAAAGACAGAAAAAAAAAAAAAAGAAAAGACAAAAAAATTAGGGCTAAGGCTATTCCTCAGTTGATGGAGTTGTTGCTTAGCTCACACAAAGCCCTGAATTTGATCCCCAGCAATGCATAAACCAGGCATGGTAGCATAAGCCTGTAATCTCAGCACAGAGAAGTAGAAGCAGGAAGAAGTTCAAGGTCATCCTTGAACTTAAAAATGTTTTTAAAGTTACTCTCATAAAAGAGATAGTTTGTTGCTTTTTTTGTTGGGGTTCTTTGTTTTTCAGGCAGGGTTGCATGTACCCCAGGCTGATGTCAAACTTGCTGTGTAGCTAAGGATGAGCTTGAACTTCTGATCCTTCTGTTTTCACCTCCTGAGTGCTAGGATGACTGGTATGTGCCACCACGCCCAGTTTATGTGGTGCTGGGCTTTGTGGATATTAGGCAATCATTCTGCCAACACCCCAACCCCTAAATAGTGAGCTTTATTTAAACTCCCGAGGCCCCAAAAGAAATAAAGAAAAACACACCTCAGAGGAGAGGCCAGAGATTTCCTCACATTGAGAGTTCCTCACTGGGGTCAGCAGTGATGCAGCAATCAAGGAAGCAAGAATACCTTCACAATGTCTGGCTAGTCTAAAACATCTAAGAATGTCCAAGTACTGTATGAGTACACTTGCATGAGCATCCTAGAATAGTCAGACAAGAATGGCAGTTCCCAGGAGCCATGGGGCAGAGGGAGGGAGAATTCAAGTGCAACTGTGGTTACAACCTGATTACTCTGAACAACTACATGTAAAGACAGCAGGCCCACCTCCCAAGCTGCAATGTCCTAAGTAGCTGCGTTCAGGGCGCTCACTCACAGGAATTGTAAAACCGCAGTCTCTGCTTCCACTCTCATGCTCTCCACTCATGTTTCTAGTGTCACTTTCACTATTGGTTCTGTTTGTTTTGTTTTGTCTTTGCAGGGTTTTTTTTTTTTTTTTTTTTTTTTTTTTTTTTTTTTTTTGAGACAGGGTCTCACTGTGTGGCTCTGGCTGTCCTGGAACTCGATGCGTAGACCCAGATGGCCTCCAATTCACAGAGATTTGCCTGCCTCTGCCTCACAAGTCTTAGGATTAAAGGCATGTGCTGCCATGCCCAGTTGTCTTTGCAATTTTTTGAGGCAGGGTCTTGCCAGGTAGCCCTGGCAAGTCTGCTGTTTGTTATGTGGCCTAACCTGTCCTCAAACTCACAGAAGTCTTCCTGCCCCAGCCTAGTGAGGGCTGTGATTACAGGTGTGCCTCACCATACCCAGCAATTTCACTGATTCTGCTCCGAGTCTTTTCTTCCCTAGATTTGGCACATAGGATCAGCCTTACTTTGTGTAAACCCCACATCCTATAAGGTTCATGTGGCAGGGAGTCCTGCCACCCACCCCCTCCTGTCCTTGTCTTTGCCATCCCCTGCATCAAAAACTTGGAATCTGGCCTGGAAGCTTTCCTACCTCCCCGAGAGAGGCAGAGAGCAGAGTTAGATGAACGAATTGCACAATGAAGCTGCTCGGGTACACACCATTGTCTTCACTGCTAACAAACCAGCGCATCTCTGAAGACTCCTACTACTTCATCGCCCCATGCCAGATTGCTGGGAGGGCTAAGAAAGCCATGTCTGACTCAGGCATAGTCGCAATGACAAGTGAAGGCTGCTTGTACGCTCCCCGACAGTGGCAGTAGCCTTCCTTCCCATTGGGTTCATCTCATTGCCCTGGACCTGAACTGCTCCACATAATGACAGCAAGCCCAACATTTTCACTTCCTAATTTCAGACTTCATTGTTGTGGTTAAAAAAAGACAAGAAGGAAATAAACAACA
Organism: Nannospalax galili; assembly: GCF_000622305.1. Lineage (NCBI taxonomy): Eukaryota > Metazoa > Chordata > Mammalia > Rodentia > Spalacidae > Nannospalax > Nannospalax galili. The sequence continues at coordinate 1,436,342 of NW_008338883.1, read as the reverse complement.
GCCAGGTGTGATGGTACGCACATGTAAAAATGTCACCACTTGGTAGATTGAGGCTGATTGTTAGTTCCAGGCCAATCCGGGCTGCATAGTGAGTTCCAGACCAGCCAGGGCTACATAGCAAAAACTTGTATGAAGGGGGTGGGGAGGACTGGGGAGATTGCTCAATTATTAAAGTTCTTACAACGCAAGCATGAGGACCTGAATTCAGATCCCAGAACCTTTTAGAAATCTGGGTGTGGTGATGCACAGGGAGGCAGAGACAGATCCCTGGGGATCACTGGCCAACTAGCCTTACCTAACTCGTGAGTTCCAGGTTCAGTGAAAGACCCTGGCTCAAAAAATAGGGTGTGGAGGGCACATATTTTTAATGCCAGTACTCAGAGGCAAAGACAGTCAGATCTCTGTGACTTAGACACCAGCCTAGTCTACATATTGAGGTTCCAGAGTTCCAGAAGAGTTGGGGCTACAAAGTGAGACCCTGTCTCAAAAAAAATTTTTTAGATAGCAACTGAGAAAGATATCTGATGACCTCTAGAGCCCACAGGCACCTGCACATAGATGCACACAAGAACACACACACACACACACACACACACACACACACACACACACAGAGAAATCCCCAAAGCCAGATGTGGTGGCACACACCTTTAGTCCCAGAACTTGGGAGGCAGAGGGATCTCTGAGAGTTCAAGGTCAGCCTGGTCTAAATAGTTAGTTCCAGGCCAGCTGGGGCTACAGGGAGACACTGTCTCAAAAGAAAAAAAAAAATCCCCAAATTTACTATCTTGGCTATTTTTTTCTTTTTTTTTTTCAACCTTTTAAAAGTTTTTTTATTTAATAACCACATGAAGACGCATTTCATTATAGCTTTAACATATTTAATAATTTCCAGAGCAAAGATAAATCTCTTTCAAAAGTCGCTGTAAATTTTTAGGTTCACAGTTGAATTAATACAGTTATACAATATTGAACTCAGTATATACCCTGTAAGACATAAAATTGAATGAGTTTTTAACCTTTAAAAAAGATCTCCATAGCCGGGCATGGTGGCCCATGCCTTTAATCCCAGCACTCAGGAAGCAGAGGCAGGCAGATCTCTGTGAGTTCAAGGCCAGCCTGGTCTACATAGTGAGTTCCAGGACAGCTGGGGCTACAGGGAGACCCTGTCTCAAAAAGACCAAAAAAAAAATCTCCATTTCATTTTAAAATATGCTGTTTCCTACAGACTCATTTTTAATGCTACTAACACATGTTTGCACATGCGTCTCTAATCTCTATGAATCTGTCTCAAAAAAAGACCTAAAGAATTGTACTGATACCTTTAATCTTCAGTTATACTTTCCTTTTGACTGTTTAAGACCATACAGTTGGCCCAGATAAACCAATTTATTTTTACTCTTCAGGTTGATTGAGGATCTGTTCCTTGGGGCTCACGTGGGCTTGTGAGGAGCCCCTGGCTCCTTTCTTTTACCAGTTTCACCTCTGTGAAGATAAGTCAAAGGTTTTGCTCGACCGTGGCTGGCTTCGCTTTGAAGCATGGAGGAAATGTTTCCTGTGTTGACCCTCCTCTTTGTAGACTGGACACTGGTTCAAGTCCATTTGGTGGGGTCTCCATGGCCTCCTTCATCAAGAGGACAGGTGACTCACCACAGTCACAGGACATTATGAGAGATGCTTATAGTCCCCTGGAACTTGGTCAACCTATGAGGGGAAGGAGCAAAAACTGTCCTTTATGTCCCTCTGACCAAATTAGTATAGGCCTCAAAGTATGGCTGTTAAACATCCAAGAAGGTTAGTTCCACCTGTCTGGCACTTTTAATTACCATGTTCCATGTAGATAAAGCTTGGGCAAAGACCAAAGGTTCTCAGATAAACCTTGCCTAGACATATATTCCTTGATTTAGTTGTATGTATAATTTGTCGTTAGATTATGGGACACTGAATACATACTCACACATAAGGATTTGGTGCTAGGATCCATATATGAGAGAGAACATACATCATTTTTTTTCTGTCTGTGTTATTTTACTAAGCATAACAGTTTCTATTTCTATCCATTTAGCTGCAAATTTCATGTTTTCATCTTTTTTTACTTCTGAATAAAACTCCATCGTATAAATGAACCACATTTTTTTATCCACTCGTCAGTTGAGGAACAGTTAGGTTGCTTCCATCTCTTAGCTATGGTGAAAAGAGCAGCAACAACATGTATGTACAAGTATCTCTGCAAGAAGACGAGTTCTTTGGGTATATGCTGAGGATTGGTATAACTGGTTCAAATGGCAGGTTTATTTATAGTTTTTTAAGTGTTCTCCAGACTTCTTTCCACAGGGACTGAACAAGTTTGCAGTACCTCCAGCAGTGGATGAGCATTTCCGTTTCACCACATCCTGTCCAACATTTGCTATCATTTGTTCTCTTGATCTTAGCCAGTCTGATGGGGTAAGATGAAATCTTAAAGTGGCTTTAATTTGTATTTCCCTAATTACTAATGATGTTGAATGCATTTTAAGATGCGTCTTAGCAATCTTTATTTCTTCTTTTGAGAACTCTCTGTTCAGCTCCTTAGCCCATCTTTTAATTGGGTTACTTCCTTTCCTGATTCTGTTTTTTGAGTTTGTTATATATTCTGGATGTTAATCGTCTGTCAGATATGTTGCTGGTGAAGATTTTCTTCCATTCTGTGGGTTTTCTGTTCACTTCCCTGGTTGCCTCCTTTGATGTACAGAAGCTTTTTATTTTAATGAGGTCCCATTTCTTAATTCTTGCTCTTGTTTCCTGGGTAATTGATGTCCGGGTTAGAAAATCATTTCCTACACCTATATCTTGTAGGTTTTT
>NW_008338883.1:1429775-1433072 GCF_000622305.1 Nannospalax galili | reverse complement strand
ATCTATGGGTCTATTTTTGTGCCAGTACCATGTTGTTTTTATGACTATAGAACTGTAATACAGTTTAAAATCTGGTATAGTAATCCCCCGAGCATTGCTCTTAGTGCTCAGGGTTGCTTTGGGTATCCAAGGTCTTTTGTGCTTCCCTATGAATCTTAGGATGGTTTTCTCCAGTTCTGTGAGAAAATGTCATGGGGACTTTGGTTGGCATTGCATTGAGTCTATAAATGGCTTTTGGTAGGATGGTATTTTTACAATATTAATTCTTCTAATCCATGAGCATGAGATGTCCTTCCATCTTCTGATGTTTTCCTCAATCTCTTTCTTTAAAGATTTAAAAATTTAATTGTAGAGGTCTTTTATGTCTTTGGTCAGGTTTATTCCTAGATATATTTTTTTTTTGCAGCTATTGTGAAGGGGAGTGTTTCCATGTGCTCTTTCTCTGATTGCTTGTTATTGGCATATAGAAAGGCTATGGACTTTTGTAGGTTAATTTTATAACCTGCCACTTTACTGAAAGTGTTAATAATTTCTAGGAGTTTTCGGGTGGAAGTTTTGGTGTCTCTTAGGATTGCTCTTGCAAGGGTTTCAAGAATTATATTGAAAAGGAATGGAGATAGTGGACAGCTTGGTTCCTGATTTTAGTCAAAATGCTTTGAGTTTTTCTCCATTTAAAAGCAGCATGATGTTGGCTGTGGGTTTGTTGTATATACTCATAATTATGTTGAAGTATGTTCCCTCCAGTCCAATTCCCTCTAGGACTTTGAAGGCCAAAGGCCTTCTCTGCATCTAGAGATAACCATATGGTTCGGTCTCCATGGCCTCCTTGATCAAGAGGAAAGGTGATGTACCACAGTTACAGGACATTTTGAGAGATGCTCATAGTCCCCTGGATCTTAGTCGACCTAGGATGGCAAGGAGCAAAAACTGTCCTTTATGTCCCTCTGACCAAATTAGTATAAGCCTCAAAGTATGGCCGTTAGACATCCAAGAAGGTTAGTTCCACCAGTCTGGTACTTAAAAAGACAAAAAAATTTTTTTTTACTATTTTTATTTTATGTGTATGAGTGTATTGCCTGCATGTATGTGAATGCGCCCATGTTGTGCAATGCCGCAGAGGTCAGAAGAGGGCTTCAGATTCCCCTGGAACTGGAGTTAAGGATGGGTCATAGCCACCACGTGGGTTTAGGGAATCAAACCCAGGTCCTCTGCAAGAGCAGTAAGTGCTCTTAACCATTGAGCCATCTCTCCAGCCCCTAGTTTTCTCTTTTGGTTGTATCTTTACCTGGTATTAGAGTGATGCTGGCTTCACAGAAGGAATTTGGAAGTTCTCCCTCCATTTCTATCTTTTTGAATAAATTAAGTAGTATTGGATGTAGATCTTTAAATGTCTGGTAGAATTCTGCTGTAAATCCATCTGGTCCTGGGCTTTATTTAGTCTGGAAGTTCTGTATTACTTTTTCAATTTCCTTATGTGTTATGGGACTGTTTAAGCTGTTAATCTCTTCTTGGTTTAGTTTTACATAACTTTTAGATACTTGTCTATTTATTTTAGGTTTTCAAATTTAGTAGCGAATAGGCTTTTAAAGTATTCTTTTATAATGTTCTGGATCTTTTTGGTGTCTGTTGTGATGGTTCCCCTTTCATCTCTGAACTTACAAAGATCCACCTGCCTCTGCCTCCCAAGTGCTGGGATTAAAGGCCTGCCCCACCGCCCCTGGCTTCTGATTTTTTAATGTAGGCACTTAGAACTATAAACTTCCCTCTAAGGACTGCTTTCAATGTGTCCCAGAGGTTTTGTTGTGTTGCACTGTCCTTTTCATTTAGTTCTAGCAATAGTTTTATTTCTTTCTTAATTTCTCTTTTGATCCATTCATCATTCAAGTGTGTTGTTTAATATCCTTGTGTTCATGTGGTGACTAAGGCTTCTTCTGGTGTTGATTTTAAGCTTTATTGCATTGTGGTCTGATACAATGCATGGAATTATTTCAGCCTTTTTGTATTTGATGAGGTTTATTTTGTGCCCCAGTATATGGCTGATTTTGGAGAAGGTTCCATGGGGCACTGAATAGAAAGTATATTCTTTGGTGCTTGGGTGAAATATTCAGTAGATGTCTGTTAGGTCCATTTGATATATGGTATTGTTTAATTCAGATGTCTCTCTGTTAATTCTCTGTCCTGTTGACCTATGTAATGGAGACAGTGGGGGTACTGAAGTCCCCTAGTATTAATGAGTTGGATTAATCTGGGTCTTAAAGTCCTGTAGTACTGTTTTTATGAAGTTGGGTACACTAGAGTTTGGTGCATATATGTTCATGACTGTAATATCTTCTTGGTTTATTGTTCCTTTGATCAGAATGAAGTGGCCCTTTTTATCTCTTCTGATTAGGTTTAGTTTAAAGTCTATTTTGTCGGACATTAGAATTGCAACACCTGCTTTTTTCTTAGTACCATTCGCTTGGTATATTTTATTCCATCCTTTCACTTTAAGGTAGTGCCTGTCCTTGAAAGTGAGATGAGTTTCTTGCAGACAACAAAAAGATGGGTTTTGTTTCTTAATCCAATTAACTAGTCTGTGTGTTTTGACTAGGGAGTTCAGTTGACTGATATTTAAAGTTATTAATGAAAGATGTGTATTGAATCCTGTCATTTTTATTTCTGTTCACATTCTTGGTGTAGCTGTGCATTTCCACAGTTATACCTTCATTGGATTTCTTTCCACAACCCCTTGTGTATAGTTCTTTCTTCAGCTCTTTGTATTGCTTCCAGAACTCTCTGAAGGGCTGGTTTTGTGGACATGAATTGTTTCAGCCTATTTATGTCATGGGGGATTTTTCTTTCCCCTTTGATTATAATAGATATTCTGCCTGGGGAAAGTAATCTGGGTTGGCATCTGTGGTCATTTAGAGCTGGGAATACTTTGGTCCAGGCTCTTCTGGCTTTCATAGTTTGCACTGATAAGTCAGCTGTCATTCTGATGGGTTTTCCTTTATATGTGATTTGTTGTTTTCCTTTTGCAGCTTTCAGTATTGTCGCTTTGTTCTGTACATTTAGTGTTTTTACTATGATGTGCCGTGGAGAGTTTTTTTTTCCTGGTCCTGTCTGTTTGGTGTTCTATATGCTTCTTGTATTTGTATGGGCATGTCTTTCTTTAATTTTGGGAAATTTTCTTCCATGATTCTGTTGAAGATCTGGTCCATGCCATTATCTTGGGATTCTTCTCCTCCTGTATGCCTATGATTCATAGTTTTGGTCTTTTTATGGTGTCACACAATTCCTGCATATTCCATTCTTGTG
>NW_008338883.1:1426337-1429706 GCF_000622305.1 Nannospalax galili | reverse complement strand
GATACTCTGTTTTCTATTTCATTCATCCTATTGGTGAGGCTTTCTCCTCTTGTTTCTAATTGGCTTACTGAGTGTTTCACTTCCTTCTTCATTTCAGCCTGAGTATTCTTCAATATTTCTCTTTTCTGAATTCATTTAGAAGTTTATCCCTATCTTCCTTCAGTTCTTTGATTTCTTTGTTTGTATCTTCTTTAAATTCACTGAATTTAGGGCTGGAGAAATGGCTCAGCAGTTAAGAACACTGACTGTTCTTGCAGAAGATCTGGGTTCAAATCCCAGCACCCACATGTCAGCTGACAACTGTCGTAATTCCAGTTCCAGGGGATCTGACAGCCTCTTCTGTCCTCTGCGGGTTGTACAACATGGGTGCACTTACCTACATGCAGGCAATACATGCATACACGTAAAATTAAAAAAAATAAATTCACTGAATTCTTTTATCATGTTTATAACTGCTCTTTTGAGTTCCATGTCCTGTGTTATCTCTAGGGGGCTCTTATTGTACTCCTCTAGAGGACTATTGGTACTTGGTGGGGATATATTATTTTTGTTCTTCATGTTATTGTTTTTTCTCTGTGCACTTTGACATGTGAATTTCTTTTGTAATTTTTGATTCTTGTATGAGACTCAAGTCTTCTTTTTGTTTAGTTTAGGTCTGCTTCTTTTTGTAAACTTTATGTGCCTTTTGTGGTTTAACTCTTGGGCATGTAAACCTGGTTGGTCTAGGCTTCAGGTTCTCTCTTTTGATTTTATATTGGTGTGGCCAAAATTGTTTTCATCTTCAGGAGTTCCCACAGAGGACCAAGTCAGATGAGGCTCAGATGCTCTCAGGCTTTCTCCTATGGTCTGGATCCTTCCAGGAAAGATGCTGCCGTCCAGAATTTGGGGTCTGTGATGGCCATGGGAGCAGGGCCCAGGAAAGATGCTGGTCTCAGGAAGCTGGTGGCTGTGCCACCCAGGGATGCAAAGGGAGGTGGGGGGAGGGAAGAGGACCTGAGGTCTCCTGGGGACTACTGGGAGGAACTGCGTTGGTCTGGATGCAAAGGATCAAGAAGCAGTGAGGATTCTGGGCCAAGAGGTCAGTCCAGGGGTCTGGGGTGCCGAGACAAGAAATGGGCCAGTACCCAGGCTAGGAGGGGAGCTGGGAGGGTGAATGAGGCTGGGGGAGTCAAGGTGCAACGGGCTGTGGACCCACCCAGGAAAGATGCTAGCACGGGGAAGCTGGTGGCTAAGCAGCCCAGGGAAGGAAAGTTAGGTGGGGGTGGGACCAGGCCCAGAGGGCTCCTGGGCACCGCAGGGAGGAACTGGGTTGGTCTGGATGCAAAGTATCAGGAAGCAGTGGTGGCTTTGGACTGAGAGGTCAGCCCCAGTGTCTAGGGTGCCAAGACAAGAAATGGGCCAGTACCCAGGTTAGGATGAGACACGGGTTGGGGAGCTGGGAGGGTGAATGAGGCTGGGGGGGAGTCAAGGTGCAGTGGGAGCTGCTGGATTTACCCAGGAAGGTGCTGACACCAGGACGCTGGAGGCTGTGCAGCCCAGGGAAACAAAGGGAGATGAGGGCGGGACCAGGCCCAGAGGGCTCCTGGGACCAGGAAAGATGCTGGCACCAGGACGCTGGAGGCTGTCTATCTTGGCTATTTTCAAATGTAAAACTCAGTAGTATTAAATTCATCTTACAGTATTACACAGGAAGTTTAAAAATCTTTGTCACCTTACAAGTCCATTTAATACTGGTTCCCTTTCCCCTTCCCCTAACCCTTGGCACCACTCTTTCTACTGTTTCATGAATGGATTCATACAATTTTTGGCCTTTTATGGTTTATTTCACTTGCCTATTGTCTTTGAAGGGTCACCCATGTTGTAGCATGTTGCTGTTTTGTTTTGTGACAGGATCTCCCTGTAGCCTCAGCTGTCCTGTAGCCCCAGCTGTCCTGGAACTCACTACATAGACCAGGCTGGCCTTGAACTCACAGAGATCTGCCTGTCTCTGCCTCCTGAGTGCTGGGATTAAAGGCGTGTGCCACCATGCCTGGCTAAAATCTTTTAATTTTTAAATTTTATGTGTATGAATATATTGCCTGCATATATATGTAAGCAGACTTGTGTCATGCAGTGTCCACGGAGGTCAGAAGAGGGCATCAGATACCCTGGAACTGGAGTTAACAGATGGTTGTTACCTGACGTGGGTGCTGGATCCTCTGCAAGAGCAGCACAGCCAGTGATTTTAACCACTGAGCCATCTCTCCAGCTCCTATACAGAATATCTTAATAATCTTTATACCCCCTTACCCATTGGCACCCTCCCATGCCCCCCCCCACTGGAATTCATACATTCTGTCATTTGTGTTAAGACCTATTGTGTTGAGCCCCTAAGCAAATGGCAGAATTTGCTAGAATGGAGCCAAGAAAAATTAAAGATGATGCTCCAAGAATAATAGCTTGCCCTCATAAAGGCTGCACAAACATGTTTAGGGATAGTTCTGCTATGAAGAATCATCTGCACGCCCACGGCCCCAGAGTCCATGTCTGTGCATAATGTGACAAAGCATTCGTTGAGAGCTCAAAGCTAAAATGACATCAGCTGGTTCATACTGGCAAGAAGCCCTTTTAGTGCACATTTCGAAGGCTGTGGGAAACACAGCTTTTCACTGGACTTCAATTTCCACACCTATGTGTGAATATATACCGGAGACAGGCCCTATGTGTACCCCTTTGATGGTTGTAATAAGTTTGCTCAAGCAGCTAACCTGAAATCTCACATCTTAACACATGCTAAAGCCAAAAACAGCCAGTGAAGAGAGAAGACCCTTCTCGACCACAGGAAGCATCTTCTAGGAGTGGTTGGGAATAAACACACTTCTCCTTTGTATATATTATTATTATTATTATTATTATTATTATTATTTTGGTCTTTTTGAGACAAGGTCTCTCTGTAGCCCCAGCTGTCCTGGAACTATATAGACCAGGCTGGCCTTGAACTCACAGAGATCCACCTGCCTCTGCCTGTGCTGGGATTAAAGGTGTGCGCCACCATGTCTGGCCTTTATATATTTAGGAAGAATTTTAAAAATGAATCCTGCACATCTAAGGGACATGTTTTGATAAAATAGTAAAATAGATAAATTTTAAAAAAACTTTAATAAAATAACATTGCTAAGATGCTCTATCTTGCTTTGCAATTTTGTTTCAAAAATAAGGTGTTTTTGTAAACTGTGGTCCTGACAGGAGGACAGTTCATGAATTTCACATCATAAGACAATTCTTTATACAACAGTGTTAAAAATGGGACTTCTTTTCACATTCTTATAAATATGAAGCTCACCTGTTGCTTACAATTATTTTTAATTTTGTATTTTCCAAGTGTACATA
>NW_008338883.1:1406352-1426107 GCF_000622305.1 Nannospalax galili | reverse complement strand
CATGTAGTGTCAAATATTAGATGTGATTTAATAGTTAACCAATTTAAACCTATTTTAGTCATTTTTTTTCCAAAAAAATACTGTCAGATGCTGATGTTCAGTGTAATTTCTTTGCCTGTTCAGTTACAGAAAGTGGTGCTCAGTTGTAGAATGTATTGTACCTTTTAACACCTGATGTGTACATCCTGTGCAACAGAAAGGGCAACAATAAAATAGCAATCCTAAAGAAAGAGTATGACAGAAAAAGATTTGTAAGCATAGCCTTATTTTGTTGTCCAGAATACTTAGAATTCTTGAGCCTCCCAGAAACTGGAAGCTAAATAGAGCAACTCGTTGCTTTTTTTTTTTTTTTTTTTTTTTAAACTTAATTTTTTGGTCTTTTTGTGACAGGGTCTCCCTGTAGCCCTAGCTGGCCTGTATTCACTATGGGGACCAGGCTGGCCTTGAACTCACAGAGATCTACCTGCCTCTGCCTCCCAAGTGCTGGGATTAAAGGCGTGCACCACCACGCCCAGCTTTATTTAGTATTTTTATTTTATGTGTATGTGTGTATTGTCTGCCTGTAGGTAAGTGCACCCGTGTCATGCAATGCCCGCGGAGGTCAGAAGAAGCTGTCAGATCCCCTGGGACTGGAGTTAAGGACCGTTGTTAGCTCCCATGTGGGTGCTGGGACTCAAACCTGGGTCTCCTCCAAAAACCACCAGTGTTCTTAACCGCTGAGCCATCTCTCCAGCCCCACAACTCGTTTCAAAAAAAAAAAAAAAGACCTATTGTGTCAAATTAGTGTCCCCAGTGCAAGTTTATCCACTGGGGTCTAGTTAGACTATCTCAAGTGCCTTCTTTTAAGAGATCAGCTCTTTCTCACCCAGCAATATTCAGCTGCCAATAATTCTTCTAAGATTGGGGTCTGCTGTCCATTTCCACAGTTCTATGCTGGGTTTTTGTCTGCTTGAGTTTGCATGGGTCTTGTGCATGCTGACACCATTTCTGTAGATTCATATGAGCAAGGTCCCAGGAGCCTGTAGGACTCCATTTCCATATAGTCATGTGCCTCCTCCCTGGCTCTTACAATCTTTCTGCCCCCTCTTCCAAAATGATCCCTGAGCCCTGGGTGGGTGGAGTTTAATAGAGAAGTCCTATCCAAGGACCCACACTCTGCAGACTCTTATTCTCTATGCTTTGCTGATTTGTGATCTTTTGTGTTCCTGGCCCTTTGCTGAATGAGGGAGCTTCATTGATGAGAATTGAGAGATGCATTAGTATTCTCTTTACTCCTTGTTTTCTGTTCCATGAGCCTTAAGTGTAGAGGTTGCATTATAGATGTGCCACTTTGGCTTGGGCAATTCACAATCTCTGTGTATGACCAGTTGTGGAATTCTGTAATAATCTCTGTTGTAAATGAAGCTTCTTTGATGAGTAGTGACTGAGATACTTGTCTAGGATCTATGACCACTCCAGCTATGTGTATTTCGCTAGGTTTACAATACCATATATGAGTTTCCTACCACTGAATGGGCTTTAAGTCCAATTAGGTAGCTGTTGATTACCCCCAAGATAAAAGTGCCACTACTGCACCACTGTCATCTGCCATGCCAATCACTGATGTGGTTATTAGGACTTAAAGCTGGAGCTGGACCATCAATTGATGGTCTCCCTTAGCAGCTTGTGTAATACTCTCCAAAGCTATGAGAGCTAACCTTCAAGGGAGGTGGCTTCCAGATCAGTTCCAGCTCCATTGTTCCGAATCTTGTGTCTGAAGTATGTTCTGTTTTCAGCAACATTGTCTTACTTTCAAGTTCTGGGGGGCAATCAAGGACTGTGGCAATAGTCTGTGTAATGGGAGTCTCTTGGACTACCCTGGCCAACAACTCAAAGGAAGGTTTCTCCTGTCTGAAACTGTTTCTTGTTATATAACCTTTAGTTATAAACATGGACTCATGTAAAGATATTTTAGTGGGGGCTGGAGAGATGGCTCAGCGGTTAAGAACACTGGTTGTTCTTGCAGAAGACCTGGTTCGAATCCCAGTAACCACATGGCAGCTAACAACTGTCCGTAACTCCAGTACCAGGGGATCTGACAGGGCATGATGGCGCCCGTCTTTAATCCCAGCACTTGGGAGGCAGAGGTAGGCAGATCTTTGTGAGTTCAAGGCCAGCCTAGTCTACATAGTGAGAGTTCCAGGACAGCTGGGGCTACAAGGAGACCCTGTCTCAAAAAAAAAGACCCTCCCCCCAAAAATATATTTTTTAAAAAGATCTAGTATGTATGATTCTCTCTGGTTTTTGACACTAGCTAGGCATTATTTATCTCTCAACTCTCTCTCCCTGGCTAGCCCTCTTTCCACACCCTCCCCAGGAATACCTGTTTTATAATCTGGAATTAAATATTTTAAAAATGTGTATGTTACTGGCCATGGTGGCACATGCCTTTAATCCCAGCACTCTGGAGGCAGAGACAGGAGGATCTCTGTGAATTCAAGGCCAGCCTGCTCTACATAGTGAGTTCCAGGCCAGCCAGGACTACAGGGAGACCCTGTCTCAAAGTGACAAAAAAAAAAAAAAAAGTGGATGTATGGGGCTGGAGAGATGGCTCAGTGGTTAAAAGCAGAGCAGAGGACCCGGGTTCGATTTCCAGCACCCATATGGAGGCTAACAACTGTCTGTCACTCCAGTTCCAGGGAATCTGATGCCTTCTGTTGCAGGCACTGCATGACACAGGAAGGCAATACACTCATACACATAAAGTAAAAATTAAAAAAAAATGTGTATTTTGGAAGACAGGGTCTAGGTGTTGTTCAGACTGGTCTCTAACTCTTGGGCTTAAGCTATCCTCCTGCCTCAGCTTCCCAAGTAGCTATGACAATTATGGGTATGACACTGAACCTAGCCTTTAAAAGGTTTTAAATTCTCGGGCTGGGTGTGGTGGTGCACGCCTTTAATCCCAGCACTTGGGAGGCAGAGGCAGGTGGGTCTTTGTGAGTTTGAGGCCAGCCTGGTCTACATAGTGAGTTCCAGGACAGCTGGGGCTACAGGGAGACCCTGTCTCAAAAAGACAAAAAAAAAAACCCCAAAACAAGTTTTTAAATTCTCAACAGTGCAATAAATGTGGTTATTATTTATTATAAATGTGTGCAACAAATAGGGTAATTATGTTCTGCTTTTCTCCCCCAAACTAATGTATATGACATGACATAGCAGTTTGTATTGGAGACAGGCTTGAGCCTAGGGTGAAAGTCTTATTGACAGCCATACAGTAGGCCTGAGGCAACCACCGGACTGCTGGAGCCACAAGGAATGCCTTGTGACATTTTGCTCCCATTGGCAGATCATGAAACTGATGCTTAGAGCTCACCACTCCCTAATCACCACCCTTAGAATCAAGGTATCCTACTTGTTGTACTATGATAGGACGCTAAACCTGTTATGCTAATAAGGTATCCTACTTGCTGTGCTGTGATTGGACCACTATCCCTACATAAGCTTGTGCCTTCCTGCAATAAAGCAGACCTGTGTCACTGAACCTGGTCTCCTGTGTCTGAATGTGGCTCTGCTAACAGTCTCCTCACCAGCCCTGGGGTCCAGACCAGGCGACTGATCGGAGGAACTAAGAGAGCAGGAGAGTGGCCATAGCCAGGTATCCTACTTGCTGTGCTGTGATTGGACCACTATCCCTACATAAGCTTGTGCCTTCCTGCAATAAAGCAGACCTGTGTCACTGAACCTGGTCTCCTGTGTCTGAATGTGGCTCTGCTAACAGTCTCCTCACCAGCCCTGGGGTCCAGACCAGGCGACTGATCGGAGGAACTAAGAGAGCAGGAGAGTGGCCATAGCCGAAGAGCAGCCACAGCCGGCAACCACATTGTATGACAATCTTTAACAGTTGATATCTAAATACGTTTTCTTTTTCCCCAAAGATTTTAATTATGTGTGTGCATGTGTGTGCTTGTGTATGGGTTTATGCACATGAGTGAAGGTGCCTGCAGAGGTTATAAGTGTTGGATCCTCTGTACCTGGAGTTACAGGGCTGTACACTGCCTGATGTGGGTGCTGGGAACCGAATTTGGGTCCTCAGGGAAAAGGAGGTCCAAGGTTTAAGAAGTCTAGGAGCTCTTAACCTCTGAGCCATCTTTCTAGCTCTAAGCATGTTTCTTTTTTGTTTTTAAAGATTTATTTTTATTTTATGTGTTATGAGTATTTGCCTGCATGTATTTATGTGTACCACAAGCATACAGTGCTTGGCAGACGCCAGAAGACAATGTCAGATCCCTGGGAACTGGAGTTTCCAACAGTTGTGAGCCATCAAGTGGGTGCTGGACTGAACCCAGGTGCTCTGTAAGAGCAGTCACTGCTCTTAACCACAGAGCCCTCTCAGGTGTATTTCTGAAACAAACAGAAATGATACTGCCTAAAATGATTTGAATAACAACTTTCTTATTTATCAACTGATACAGAGGTTAATTTTTCCATTTATGTTTGTGGTGCTTGGGACTGAATTCAGGGACCCATGTATGCGGGGCAAGTGTTCTACTATGGAGGCACATCCCCAGCCTTGAAATTATAGCCCTTTAGGTCTGGGTACGGTGGTACACACCTTTAATCCCAGCACTCGGGAGGCAGAGGCAGGCAGATCTTTGTGAGTTCAAGTCCAGCCTGGTCTACATAGTGAGTTCCAGGACAGCTGGGCTACAGGGAGACCCTATCTCAAAAATACAAAAAAAAAAAAAAGAAAAAAAGAAAAAAAGAAATTATAGCACTTTCAGGTTTATATATGTTTGCTTTCATTTGGATACAATAAACCACACAGTTCTATTACATAGCTTGCTCATTTCTTCAGTGCCTGCTGTTAAATGTCAGGCACTGGATCTAATTTTCTAGTATTATTATTCAGCTTAATACACTGTTTAGTTGTCAACAGTAATTAAGCAATATCTTAAAGTAGAGGCCAAAATTAAATCAATACACTGATACAATGCTATTATAAACATACTAAAGGTCACAGAACAAAAAACACTACTGAGCAGGGTTCAATGTTTAAACTTCAGCTCTAAAGGAAAGCTGTAAGATACACACATGGGCTAGAGAGATGGCTCAGTGGTTAAGAGCACTGGCTGCTCTTGCAGAGGACCTGGGTTTGATTTCCAGCACCCACATGGTGGCTAACAACCATCTGTAACTCCAGTTCCAGGGACACCCTCTACTGACCTCTGTGGGCATTGAATGACACATGTGAACCCTACTTACATGTAGGCAATACACTCATACACATTAAAAAAAAAAAAAGAAGATATACACGTGTAAACAGTGACACACACTAGACTGTGGATGCTACTCCTGATCTTTGCACCTCAGATGCACTTACAAAAGCCATGAGAATACTGATATAAGATCCTTTGAAGTTAAAAAAAAAAAAAACAGAAGCAAAATACAACTTAAATATATATGAGTGGCTTTTTGTTTTCTGGTCTTTTAGAGGCAGGGTCTCCCTACAGCCTCAGCTGGCCTAGAGCTTGCTATGTAGATCAGGTTGGCCTTGAACTCATGGAGATCCAAGTGCTGGGAGTAAAGGCGTGTGCCACCACACCCAGCTCATGAGTGGCTTTTTACACATGAGACAGAAAAACAGCTGAGATACATTATCAGGGTTTTCAAGTAATGTTATGTACAGTTTTATTGCCAGTATATGCACAACAGTAAGCATAGAACTATAAATACACAATGGAATTAACAGTAGAAAACAAAACTGTTACAAGTGTGTGTGTGGGGGTACTGAGAAATCTACTTTCTTGCTGCTAGAACAGAACAGAAACAAAGGAAGGGAAAGCCTGTGACCAATCATCCATTCAGTTCTCGCATCTTAAATTCTTTACATACATTTCTACATTTTTTTCAGTTAAACAAAGTACAGATAACTCTGTAACAATAGCAAATTGCTTCCCTAATAGCCATTTGCCTTTCCAGTAAAATTCACTTTATGTTAGGATTTAAAAAAACAAAAACAAAAACAAAAAAAAAACAGTCAAGATGAGAAATCAATTGTATCCTGGTTCCAAATTACCTAATTTGGCCTTTTAGCCAAACTGATACTTTTTGAAGTTGGCTGCACATGAAAATAATAGCTTTAGCAAAAGGTGATTAAAAAGATTTGTTAAAAAGTAACAGAACATTACCCTTTTAAGTAGTTTTCCAAAGACACTACTGGCAGCAGCTCAGTTAAGTGTTAGCCCTGAAGAGAGTCTGAGCCAGTTGCACAAGGCAGCCTAGGCGCCATCTTCTCTCTCATCAGGATCAGTGTTTTTCAAGTAAGACAATTTCATCGTCAAAGGAAAGCAGGTTCCATCATTTAATGAAAAGGTGCTGGCTGATGCCCATGTCTCCATAATTAGTTTATCAAATGAGAAACAGAAGACGGTCAAAGACACACATGCACTTGATTTTTTGTCTGTTTCCATTATCAAGTCTACTCATAAGTGAATTTGATATTAATAAATAGAAAAAAAGCATCATTCACAACAATGATAAACCAAACAACTCTGCAACAGAACCTCCCGTTTTAATAATTACCATAAAACCCAGGCAGATGATTTGGTGCAGCTTTCTCAAGGGTCAGAGAAGGGACACAGCTTTAAACGAAGGTGGCAAGATCAAGAACCAACAGACAGTTATGTCTCACAGAACTGGCTGATTCTGTAACATTTCTCTTTGAGATCATGGTTTTCAAACTATAGATCACCCCAAAGAAGTTGCAACTAATGACACGTATCACCATCACATTAACAGAGTCTGGCTGAAGTTCAAATAAGTCCTGCTTTGTTTCACACCATTTTCAATATTTCTAGCATAGGGCATGATACAGAACAAAACGCAAAGTAGCAATAAAAATATTATTCTGCAGTTGAATAAAGGCAAAAAAAAGTTTTAGAGCGTTAAACTTTTTAAAGCTTTAAGCATTCCTGTTTAACCAGCATTTAAAAAAAATTTATACACTCATAACACTGGCAAAGGTTAATGGGAAGACAAAGTACAAACATGTGAAATGGTGAATCAGATTAAAAAATAACTTTGTACTGATCAATTGATGTTAATACTGCTTTTTCTTGAATTTGGAATAACTATCAGAAAAGTTACATGCAGAGTGAGGATACTCCTCTGTTACAGAAAATACAAAATGAAACAAAACAAAAACTAAAACTGGGAAAACAAGTTAGGTTCCAAAAGATGTACTTGAGAAATTTCCTTTCCTTGATGAAGGTGGTCAGTCGTACTTTCAGAGACCTGGTTCACTTCCATGTGCAGCACTAACTTTGTCCAGAAACATCAGTAGTGGGATCGGCTCCTGCAGAACCAGTCTGTGCACGTTTGATGTAAAGATTTAGCAGCTTCATCTGTGGATCAAAGCCACACCATGTCATTTGAACAACTGTTCTAAATTATGGTAATATGATCAATAAACACCCACATACATATATGAGATTTGAAAGATGGACAGACAGACACAGACACACACATTTGAGACAGTCTCATGTAGCCCACACTGGCCTCTAATCCACTGTGTAGCTCAGGGTGACTTTAAATGTCCGATCTTCTTACTTCCATCTGAGTTTGAGTATTACGAGTGTGTACCATCACGCAGTTTATGCTAGGGACTGAATCTAGGGCCTCATGCATGACAAGCTCTCAACAACTGAGTCATATCCCTAGCCCCTTATGTGTATTTTTATTTTGTCTTTTTGCTACTTAAAAAAATTTGGGGGCCAAAGAGATGGTTCAGGGCTTACGAGCACAGGCTGCTCTTGCAGAGGACCAGAGTTTGGTTCTCAGCACCTGCATGGTGGCTAACAACTACCCGTAACTCCAGTTCCAGGGGAATCTGACACCCTCTTCTGGCCTCCATGGACACTGAATGACATGGGTGCACTTACATACATGCAGGCAAAACACTCAATACACATAAAATTAAGATGAATAAATAATTCTTTTAAAAATATTTTATTTTTGGGGCTGGAGAGATGGCTTAGCAGTGAAGAACACTGTTCTTGCAGAAGAATTTTTTAAAAATATTTTATTTATTGTTTTTATGTGTATGAGAGTTATGTCTGCATGTAAGTAAGTGCACCTGTGTTGTGCAATGCCTGTGGAGGACAGAAGAGGCCGTCAAATCCCCTGGAACTGGACTTAAGGACAGTTCTTAGCTGCCATGTGGGTGCTGGGATTCGAATCTGGGTCTTCTGCAAGAACAGCCAGTGTTTTTTACTGCCGAGCCATCTCTCCAGACCCACGAATAAATAATTCTTTAAAAAGATAAATTTGATCGGAGTAGTAACAATTTGTTATGCTTTTGGGAAACTCTTTAAATGAAGGCAAATGCCTTCTGTAAGCTGTTCAGGGCTATAATTCAACAATCATAATTCACCCTCATCCCCTAGACTTAAACAAGTTTCAGTGTTCTGGTAGTACTATCCAAAATTTAGGATAAAAATGCTGCTCAGAACTACTAACAGATATAACTAATATAACTATGAAGTGAAAAGACCATTCTAAGTAAGAGGTATAGTCTGTCAAGTCACAAAGAGATGGTGGAGGCAGATCTGGCAACTTTGTGGGTTGGGGAGGACACTTTGGAAGTGGGAAAGGTACTGTTGGCCATGGAGAAAATTTTGGTGGGATAGAAATCTATGGTGATGGTGGTGGCAGCAGGCTTGTTTATGAAGGAGTAACATGGTAGTAACTATGCAACAGTCCTGGTTATCATAGAGGAGGCTAATGTGGTGATGGAAACCATGGTGGTAGATATAGTAGTCAAGGGGATGGTGTGATGGTTATAATGAAGGAGGAAATTTTGGTGGCAGTAATTATGGTGGTTAGGGAACTACAATGAGTTTGGAAGATATAGTGGCCAACCATAATCAAACTATGGACCTGTGATGGCAATCAGTTTTGGAGGAAGATGTATTGGCAGTTCTTATTGTAGGGATTATGGACTTTATGGTGGAAATGGTAGATATGGTAGCAGAAGATTCAAAACCAGCAGACAAGTTCTTGGCAGGAGAGAGCTGTCAGTCATCCCAAATGTATTAGAGGAACTGTACAAATCTGCTACAGAAGCAACCATGATCCACACCAGTAGTTACTACAGCTTCAACAGGAAACTTTCATTTAGGACTGCCATAGCTTCAGTTTCCAACAACAGTTATTAGTCAATCAGATGTACATTCTTGGTCTTTTGCCTGTTGAAGATTTTTCTTTTGCTTTTCACTATATCAGGTATATTACCCTGTAAAATGTAGTAGTGGTACCAGGAATAAACAGTTAAGAAACTTACAAACAAACAAACAGGCAGTACAGGTTAGCTTCAGTTCTTAACTTGACATACCTGGGAAGAGGGAATCTCAACTGAGGAATTTCCTCCATCAGATTAGTCTCTGGGCATGTCTGTGAGGCATTTTCTTAATTGTTAACTAATGTGGGAGGGCCTAGCCAACTGTGGATGGTGCCACCCATGGGAAGGTTCTTGGTTGTATAAGAAAGCAGGTTGAGGGCTAGAGATGGCTCAGCGGTTAAGAGCATTGACTGCTCCCACAGAGGACGCAGGTTTGATTCCCAGCACCCACATGGCAGCTAACAACTGACCATAACTCCAGTCCTGGGGAT
This sequence comes from Nannospalax galili, assembly GCF_000622305.1. Classification (NCBI taxonomy): domain Eukaryota; kingdom Metazoa; phylum Chordata; class Mammalia; order Rodentia; family Spalacidae; genus Nannospalax; species Nannospalax galili. Next base: position 1,416,459 of record NW_008338883.1, on the reverse strand, counting down.
CTGATGCTCTCTTCTGACTTCTGTGAGCACTGCATAACATGAGTGCACTTACACACATGGCAGGCAATACATCCATATACATAAAATAAAAATAATATTTAAAAAAAGGGGGAGGCTGGAGAGATGGCTCAGTGGTTAAGAACACTGGTTATTCTTGCAGAAGACCTGGGTTAGAATCCCAGCACCCACATGGCAGCTAACAACTGTCCGTAACTCCAGTCTCAGGGGATCTGACAGCCTCTTCTGACCTCTGCAGGCACTGCACGACATGGGTACATTTACCTACATACAGGCAATGCACTCATACACATAAAATAAAAAAAACAGCCGGGCATGGTGGTGCACACCTTTAATGCCAGCACTTGGGAGGCAGAGGCAGGCGGATCTCTGTGAGTTCAAGGCCAGCCTGGTCTACATAGTGAGTTCCAGGACAGCTGGGGCTATAGGGAGACCCTGCCTCAAAGAAAAAAAAAAAAGAAAAAAAAAAGTTTAACAACAACAACGACAACAACAACAACAACAACAAAAGACAGCAGGCTGAGCACAAGCAAGAGCAAGCCAGTTTTTAGTTCCTGTCTCCAGGTTCCTGCTTGAGTTCTTACCCTCATTTCCTAAGTGATGAACCTGGAGGTCCCCAAGTTGGTTTTGCTCAGCATTTTACCACAGCAACAGAAAAGCCAACTAATACACAATTCTCATGCTCTGTCTCCTGAGTGCTAGAATTACAGGTCTATGCAACCATACCTGGCTGATTATCAAAAATTTCAGGGGAAATTTAAAAAAAATTAGGTATTTCACATTTTGGAAGATCTAAAGTAACTCACAAATATTTAACTACAACAATCTGTTCTTAACTAAATAGTCCCTGGGGGTGAGGATTTGGGTGTGGGAGTAGGAAGGAGTCAGCTCTTACAAATAACCAAAAACTCTGGGCATTTCTTTCAGCCTGCTAATCACCCTACCTCTCTGCTGATGCCACTACCTGTGTGAGCTTAGAGGCAAAGAGTGAAAAGTGAAAACTGGAGGAATAAGAGTCAAGTAGAAGCTCAGAGAATGATTTACTCAAAGCTGAGCAAAAAGCTTACCTTCTAACACAAAAAGAACTGAATCTTCAGGAATGTATTAGGTTACCTCCTTGAGATATTTAGTGCTACTTACTTTACTGCCAGTGAGTTGACTGAGATGTGGCTTTAGTTCATCACCAATCACTGCATGTACAGCTACCAGGCAGAAGACACAAGCTTTCCGAACACTGCTCTCTGAATTATCATAACCCTTGGGAGGAAAGGTCATGGTTAATACTTCTGATATAATTAAGAATGATCTTAGAAGAACAGAAGACACAATTTTAACCTGAGTTCTCAACTAAGTCAACTTCCTGCTCCGTAGGATGGATACAAGCTTTTCTCCTCCCATACTCCCACATACTATCAACTTTTTAACAGGTTCTTTCTTGAGAAGCTGTAGGTCTCAGAGTCTGTCCCTTTGCCAATTCAGCTTGAAAAGATCCCAGAGAACTTTCTTAAGGCATGTAGCTTTGAGGCAGTGAAGAGCTCATCATCATCTAATAAGAACCTATTAAGTGCTGTGACTTGGCAGTCAAGATCTTCTATAACCCAGGTCTAGTATGTCTCACATCTTTCCCTCCCCTGAAATTATGCTCTCAAATAATCCAGTCTGTATAAAGTTCTTTCCTTGTGCTCTGGACATACCCTGGCCAGCTGGCCTGCAAGCTTCTGGAAATTCTCCTGTTCCCGCCTCACTGAAGGAGTGCTGGAATACAGATGTGCACTACTGTGCCCCGCTTCTTTGTGGGTTACAGGGACTGGTACTCAGGTCTTCAAACTTGTACAGCAAGCTCTTTACCCACTGAGCTATCTTCCCAGCCCTTTTTCACATTACTAATCAATTTTCAGAATAACAAGTTAGTACTTCACTAACCTGAAAGTTGACCAATTTAAATTTTATTAATTGAAAAATCTTTTTTTCTTTTCTTTTTTTTTTTTTTTTGGTCTTTTTGAGACCCTGTAGCCCCAGCTGTCCTGGAACTCAAGAGATCCGCCTGCCTCTGCCTCCCAAGTGCTGGGATTAAAGGCGTGCGCCACCACACCTGGCTCTTTTTTTTCCTTTTATTGATTATTCAATTTTTGTGGCAAAAGAAAGAAAGAAAAAAAGAAAGTGAAAGATGGAGCTAGAGAGATGTCTCAGCAGTTAAGAGCACCAGCTGCTCTTGAAGAGGACCCAATTTCAGTTCCTGGCACCCATATGGCAGCTAACTGGCATCTGTAACACCAATTCCAGAGGATCCGATGCCTTCTTCTGTCCTCTGCAGGCACTGCATATAAGGGAGCACTTACAAACAAGCAGGTAAAACGCTCATATACATAAATGAAAATAAACTGTGTGTGCTTGTGTGAGTGTGGGTGCATATGTATCATGGTACCCGTCAGAGGACAACTTTTTGGAGTTGGTTCTCTCCTGTCACCCTGTTTTGTTTTAGAAGCCAGATCTCTCTTCTTTCTGCCATGCTGTATACTCCAGGCTAGCTGACCTTCAAGCATCCAAGCCATTCTTCACTGTACCTGGCATTTTTTATTTAGGTTCCAGGGATCAAACTCTCACTGAACCTGGAGCTCACTGACTGGTGGCTAGTGAGCTTCAGGGAGCCTCCCACTTTCATCTCCCTAGTGCTAGGATTATAGACATATATCACCACACCTGCTTCTTAGGTGACTGCTAGAAAAATCTGAACTCAGGTCCTTATTCTTGAGTAGCAAACACTGACAGCTGCCTTCCCAATTGAAATACTATTTTTTTTTCTTTCTTTTTGAGTCAGGGTCTCCCTGTAGCCCCAGCTGGCCTGGAACTCACTATGTAGACCAGGCTGGCCTCACAGAGCTCCACCTGCCTCTTTAAGTACTATTCTTTTTACCCTTAAATAGGTTCTTTGTTTTCAGACACAAAACTAACAGGGCTTATTTTAAATTTCTTGCTCCAAAACTTATACTGAACGTAGTTCAATATTTCTCCCTCTCTCTCTCTCTCTCTCTCTCTCTCTATATATATATATATATATATAAAATTTCCATCTTTGCAATAGATGTGCTAGAAAATCATAGCAAAAAATATTTCTTGAGCTTTGACTGCTGCTTGTGTATGTGAGTGCAGGGAGAGGGGCAAGAGGCGAGAGGCAGGGGGAGGAGGGAGAGGGAGGGAGGGAGATAGAGATAGAGAGAGAGAGACTGATTCTCTTATTGTTACCTAGGCTGTTCTAGAACTCCCAATGTAGCTCAGGCTGAGCATGAAACCACTGAAATCCCTGAGTGATTTCAGTGGGATTACAGGTGTGAGCCTGCCTTGACTGCTCTTTAAAATCTGTTGTCTAATTCCTTCCTTTCTGAACTTTATATTAGGACTGTAAGCTGTAAATCCTTTCCTCCTCAAGTTGGTTTTGGATATGCTGTTTATCACAGCAATAGAAAGCAAACTACGACAATATTTAAGTGCACCATATACATGGGGAGGCCAGAAGAGGACACTGTAAGCCATCATGTGGGTGCTGGGAGCTGAACCTGGTTCCTTTGCAAGAGCAGCAAGTACTCATAACTGCTGAACCATCTCTCTAGTCCCACAGTATTTATTAGATAGAAAAAAAAACTGGCTAAGCTAAAGCATATTGTGAAATATAGTACCATTTTTGCCAAAATGTTTATATGCTTGGGTTTATGTGGAAAGACAAAGTCACAATACATATATGCCTGTAAATTAGTGTAACTACTTTAGGAAGGTATCTGGCAGATTTCTGCTTCTAGATATACACAAATAATACAAGTCATATTAGTAAAAAGTGGGAAAAAATGTGAAACTCAAATATTCATCAATAAATGAGTGGATAAACAAACTGGTATATACCTAAATGATAAAGGAATTCTGATACATTATAACATGGATGAACCTCCAAAGCATTTTAAAGGACAGATATTTATGGTTTTCACATACATGAAAAATCTAGAACAATTTACATTTTAGAGACAATAGAATAGAGACCACTGGGGGGTGGGAGGGAAGGAGGAATGTGGTATTACTGTCAATGGCTAGAGAGTTTTAGTTTGGAATAAGAAAAATTCTGGATACGGATAGCAGTGATAGTTGTATAACACTATGAATGTATTTAACAACAAAAAATTGTGGACTTGGAAGACTGCTAAGCAGTACATTATACCACAGCCAAGGTCTACCCAGCTATACCTACAATTCAATCTTTGTCTTTTTTTTTTTTAACTTTTTATTTTTTTGGTCTTTTCGAGACAGGGTCTCCCTGTAGCCCCAGCTGTCCTGGATTTACTATGGAGAACAGGCTGGCTTCGAACTCACAGAGATCTGCCTGCCTCTGCCTCCCGAGTGCTGGGATTAAAGGTGTGCACCACCACGCCTGGCTAATCTTTGTCTTTTTAAAAAAAATATTTATTATTGGGGCTGGAGAGATGGCTCAGCGGTTAAGAGCACTGACTGCTCTTGCAGAGGACCCGGGTTCGATTCCCAGCACCCACATGGTGGCTATGAACCATCCTTAACTCCAGTTCCAGGGGAATCCGAAACCCTCTTCTGACCTCTGCAGCACTGCACGACATGGGTGCACTCACATACAGGCAGGCAATACACTCGTATAAATAAAATTAAAATAATATTAAAAGATATTTTATTATTTTTATTTTATGCGCATGTGTGTATTGCCTGCATGCGGGTAAGTGCATTCATGTTGTGCGATGCCTGAGGAGGACAGAAGAGGCTGTGGGATCCCCTAGAACTGGAGTTATGGACAGTTGTTAGCTTCCATGTGGGTGCTGGGATTCGAACCTGGGTCTTCTGCAAGAACTGTCAGTGTTCTTAATTGCTGAGTAATTTTTCCAGCCCCTTAATCTTTGTCTTGAACACCGCAGCTTTGATTGTGCCACTAGTGTTGCTTGAAAAAAGCCTAAAATAACCGAAGTAAAATGCATTGAGGTTTACTCCTTTGCTGCTTACCTGTATTAGGCCTGGCATAATCTCTGGCAAAAGCATGTTAAGAGTTTCCTTGGACACTCTCTCTATCACTTTTGTTTGCATTTTGATTGCAGCCAGATTAATTGGGTAGTCTGCAGTTTGTATGATAGGACAAAGCACTTTGATACACTGCTCTGGACTAATTGAAGTGGCCAACACACATGCAGCTTCCTCAGCAGACCTCACCACCTAAAACAAAATAGAAAGCAAGTCAGGGTAAGATTGTGGAAGCCTGTACTACATCCTGAGAGTTTCATCCAGTGTTTAACATGACTTGTTATTTGGGATTTACTTAGAAAACACTACAGTAGCAGATGAACATAAGATCAGACAAGTAGATGCCAGGAACTGTGAAAGCTGGAGGATGTATACACAGGACTCGGCCTCACCATTCTCCTTTGAGTTCTTTTACTGCTGGTGAAACTAGTTAAGGTTTTTTCTTTGTTTTTGGGTTTATTTATTTTTAAAAATATTTTTATTATTTCTATTTATTTGTATGTGTGTATTGCTTGCATGTAGATAAGTGCACCCGTGCCAAGCCTGTGGAGGACAGAAGAGGCTGTCAGATCCCCTGGAACTGGAGTTACGGACAGTTGTTAACTGCCATGTGGGTGCTGGGATTCGAACCTGGGTCTTCTGCAAGAATAACCAGTGTTCTTAACTGCTGAGTAATCTCTCCAGCCCTATTTTATTTCATGTTAAAGTGATATAAAAAGCACAGGCATGCCTGGAGTAGAGGGTAGTAGTAATGAACAGGTCCCACTGTGGCGGGAGTGGGGACAGAAAGCATTGTGAACATGAGAAAAGGTTCACAGAACTCTCAAGAAATCTGTTTTTGTTACCTTAATGAAGAAACATGTGACACATACACAGCTGCTACAGGTAGCTGACAACTTAAAACAGTAATCTGTTATCCTCACTTGTTATGCAAACAGAAAATTCTTTTTTTTTTAACTTTAAAAAAAATTATTTATTATTTTTATTTTATGTGTACGAGTGTATTGCCTGCATATAAGTAAGTGCACTCGTGTCATGCAATGCTGCAGAGGTCAGAAGAGGATTTCAGAGTCCCGTGGAACTGGAGTTAATGACAGTTTGTAGCTGCCATGTGGGTGCTGGGAATCGAAGCCGGGTCCTCTGCAAGAGCAATCAGTGCTCTTAACCGCTGAGCCATCTCTCCAGCCCCCTTTTTTAACTTTTTTTTTTTGGTCTTTTTGAGACAGGGTCTCCTTGTAGCCCCAGCTGTCCTGGAACTCACTATGTAGACCAGGCTGGCCTTGAACTCATAGAGATCCGCCTGCCTCTGCCTCCCAAATACTGGGATTAAAGGTGTGCGCCACTACGCCTGGCTCCTTTTTTTTTAACTTTTGTAAAAAAATTCATTTATTATTTTTATCTTATAGGTATTGCATGTATTGCCTGCATGTAGGTAAGTGCACCCATGTCGTGCAATGCCCACAGAGCTCAGAAGAGGCTGTCGGATCTGCTGGGACTGGAGTTACAGACAGCTGCTAGCTGTCATGTAAGTGCTGGGATTTGAACCCAGGTCTTCTGGAAGAACCACCAGTGTTCTTAACTGTGTAAACAAATTCTTATTGCTAAATGGAAAGTACGTAGGAGAATTCTAAGTAGAAACTAAAAGCAAAATGGAGAGAATAAAAATGGATAAACCACTGCACCCATATTTTATAACATGTACTTCATGGGATAGAACATATGCTTACATTTGTGTAGGTGGATGCTTGTGTGTGTTGGACAGTTAGGTGTCATTATTTTAAAAAATTTTTAATTAGGCAGGGCATGGTGGTGCACACCTTTATTTCCAGAGCTCAGGAGGCAGAGGCAGGCCAGATCTCTGTGAGTTCAAGGCTAGTCTGGTCTACATAGTGAGTTCCAGGTCAGTTGGGGCTACAGGAAGACTTGTCTCAAAAAGACCAAAATAATTTTTAAAAATTACATCCATCCATCCATCTGCCATTTATTTATTTAATTTATTATGTCTTTTTGAGCCACCACATCCGGCTATGCATGTGTTTATCTATATGGCATGTGCATGCCATGATGTGTATCGAAGTCAAAGTCTAACTTGGAGGAGTTCGTTCCTTCCACTGTGTGAGCCCTAAGGATCAAATGCTGGTGTAGAAGTCTTGGTGACAAGCACGTTTTACCCACTGAGCCAATTGCCAGCACCCAACTTGTTTTATGAGACAGGGTTTCCCAATAACTTAGGGCTGAATAATGATGAAGTTAGGATGGTAGGTGAGCCCCAGGGATCTGCTGTTTCTGTCTTCCCAGTCCTGGGATTACAAACACGTGCCTAGCTTTTTTATGTGAGTTCTGGGGACTGAACTCGGGTTCTTATGGCTTGTTTAGCAAACACTTTACCAAATGAGCTATCTCCCCAGCAGTTCTATGCTTACATATTAATCAAGCAGCATATCAAGTATTTAAGAAGGAAACTATTAAGAAGGGCATGTTAACTTTCAGCTGTGCATGTTAACTCATACTTGTAATACTAGCACTTGAAAGGCTGAAGCAAAGGGGTTCTTTCTAGTTAGAGCAAGATGGGCTATTTGAATTATAGGCAAAACTATGCTACAGTGTAAGAATATTTAAAAGTGGAGTGTGTGTGTGTGTGTGCATGGGGAGGTTGCTCAATAACAGGTAAAGGTGTCTGCCATGCAAACCTGGTGACTTGAGTTTGAGTCCATGAACCGCATAAAGGTGGAAGAAGAGAACTGACTGCACACTCCAACACACACACACACACACACACACACACACACACACACACAAATTGACCCCCCCCCCCCAAAAAAAAAGAGTACTTTCTAGGCAGTATTTACATGGTTCATACAATAAAATGAGAAAAAAATAGTGATCAAATTGCACAGGCAACTAACTTACCTCTTTATGGGGATCTTTATGTGCTTCCAATGTTTTCATGACAGTCAATTCTGCATAGTTTTTAAATCTTGCTGGCTGATGCCTTAGGATTTCTTTTAAAACCTTTAATGCCAAAGCCCTGATTGTAGGCTAAGAAGAAACATTTAATGGGTTTAACATATGGGTGATAGAAAATCTTTTCACATTTTCAATTTCTGTAAATCAAGCATCTTAAGATTGAGAGGAATTGGGGCTGGAGAGATGGCTCAGAGGTTAAGAACATTGGTTGTTCTTGCAGAGAAGACCTGGGATCGAATCCCAGCACCCACATGGTGGCTAAAAACTGTCTGCAATTCCAGTTCTAATGCCTTCTTCTGACCTCCACAAGCACTGCATGACACGGGTGCCCTTACATACATGCAGGCAATACACGCATACACATAAAACAAAAATAGTAAAATAAAATAAAAAAGATTAGCTGGGCATGGTGGCGCATGCCTTTAACCCCAGCACTTGGGAGGCAGAGGCAGGTGGATCTCTGTGAGTTCAAGGCTAGCCTGGTCTATATAGTGAGTTCCAGGACAGCTGGGGCTACAGGGAGACCCTGTCTCAAAAAAAAGACCAAAAAAAAAAAAAAAGTAACACATGATTTTACCACCTGTAGTTGAAGACTCTTTAGTTACTTTTGTTTTTTGTTGGTATTTTGCAGACAGGGTCTTCCTATGTAGCACAGGCTCACCTCAAAGTTGCAATCCTGCTGCCTCAACCGTGAGCATTGAGATTATAGGTCTGAGACCAGATAGAAATTTTTTCAGAGACTCATTTTATTTTCTTTTTATTCTTCATTTCTCTTTTCTGCTATGTATATATTGGTCTGCATACATGTTCATGTGTGTGTATAATTATATGTGGGGGCCAGAAGCTGACATTAGTTGTGTTCCTCTTTTTTTTTTTTTTTTGGTAAAAAAAAAATTATTTTATGTGTGTGAATGTTTTGTCTGAATGCGAGTGTACCACATGCAGGCGATGCCCACGGAGGCCAGAAGAGGGCATTGGATCCCCTGGAGATGAAGTTATGGACAGTTGTTAGCTGCCATGTGGGTGGCTGAGAACCAAACCCAGGTTCTCTGCAAGAGCAGCTGATGCTCTTAACCACTGAGCTATCTGTCCAGCCTCTGTTTTATTTTTAATTATGTGTATGGGTATGAGGAGGTGGGGGAATATTGGACTGCAGGTGCCCCTGGAGCTACCTTTATAGGCAGCTGTAAGCCACCTGGTGTGGATATTGGGAACTGAATCTCAGTTCTTTCTCTGCAGGAGCAATAAGCATGCTTAAACACTGAGCCATCTCTGCAACCCCACATCCAGATTTTTATGCCCTGGAAATGGGCATGGAAATCAGCAAGCTGCTGCAGAAAGAGGATGGGAGATCTTTAGAGAAATAGTGAGAAGGCCCAGCATGTCAGGGAAAGCATGCTTAGGCTCTTGTTGTCCTAAAGAGACACCTGAAAAAAGGGAAAAGTTACACTTTTTGAGTTAAAACTCAGAAAAGTATAGACTCCACAACAAAGATCTACAGAAAACTGCTTGGTGGTTACTTTTTGTTTTGTTTTTTGAAACAGGTTATCACTATGCAGCCCTTGCTGGTCTGGAGCTACATAGACAAGGCTGGACTTCAGCTCACACAGATCTCCCTCCTTCTGCCTACGGAGTGCTGATGCCTACGGAGTGCTGATATTAAAGATTGTGTTACCATGCCTAGCTACCTAGTGTTTGTTGTTGTTTTTTTTTTGAGACAGGGTCTCACTCTATAGCATATATATATATATATATATATGTAGTAGAGGCTGGCCTTAAAAGTGCTGGGACTACAGGCCTGCACCATGCCTGGATTTTGGATTTTTTTTGTGTGTTTTTAAGACAGGATCTTGCTTTGTAGCCCAGGTTGGCCTCAAACCCCTGCCTCCCCAGTTTTGTGATTACAGGTGGTCACTACCATGCACAGCCTTCAAGTATATTTTCTTTTATGGTCTATTAAGAGTCAGCAAACTTTTTCTCTTCTCTTTCTTTTTGGTGCTGGGGAATCAAGCCTAGAGCCTCATGGTGCTAATGTAGCCCAGGCTGACAGGACTTGCAATTAAGAAGCCTCCCCATGTTTTTTTTTTTTTTTAAAGATTT
>NW_008338883.1:1374183-1387159 GCF_000622305.1 Nannospalax galili | reverse complement strand
TATGGATGTTGGATGTTTGAATGGATGTATGGATGTATGTATGCAGTGATTCTTCTCTCTCAACCTCCCAAGTGTTGTTATAGGTATGAGCCACTGCACCTGGTTATATTACTTTACAATTCAAAATAAACATTTTTACTTAATTCAAAATAAATGAACAACATTTTTACTTTAAAAGGAATTTTTACAACTAAAATTAATTAATTAATTTTTACAAATTTAAATAAGCAAAACAAGTAACATACAAACATGTATCTTTAAATGTATTCATGTTTATGTGCGTGTCTGGGTGAGTGCACACTACTTGTGAAAGGGTGCTTAGGAAGGTCAGAAGGTGTGGGAAACCCTGGAACTGGAGTTCCAGAAGGTTGTGAGCTGCCTGATGGGGGTGCTGGGATCTAGCTCAGGTCCTCTGCAAGAGCACTATGTGCTCTTAACAACTGAGCCATTTCTCCAGCCCAGATAATCTGTATTTTTAATAAGAATCAACCTGCTACTTTTCCTTTTCACTGCTGACAACTTCACAAAATTGTCTGGAAAAACATTGCTTTTAAAAAGTAACACTTTAGCCGGGTGTGGTGGCACATGCCTGTAGTCCCAGCACTTGGTAGGCAAAGGCAGGTGGATCTCTGTGAGTTCAAGACCAGCCTGGTCTACAGAGTGAGTTCCAGGACAGCTGGGGCTACAGGGAGATCCTGCCTCATAAAGACCAAAATAAAATAAAATAAAATAAAATAAAATAAAATAAAATAAAATAAAAAGTAGCACTTTAAGGTGAAGATTCCACAGCCGAAAGCAGCAGCAGAATAGACTCATCTCAGTGTCCAAATGTGTGTAGTAATTGATCAACAGGCAAGCTATAAAAATAGGCAAGGGCAGGAGAGGCCCTGGGTTGAATCCCTAACACACCCCTACCCAACCAAAATTAAGATAAATAATAAAGAGTTAGACAGAATAGAATATGGTTTATATATTCTGTAATTTACCTCTTTATCCCCAAGGGTCTCTAGCAATAAAAGCAGTATTGTTTTGAAGTGTTCATCCCAAACACTGAAAGATTCTTCCTGGGTTAATTTCATGAGTTCATAGAGGGCAATTTTTCTTTCTTCTATGCGTTCATTATGGTTAGACAGCTCCTTCAACAACTCTGCAACTAGGTCAGAATGGTCTAAGGAAAGATCTGTCAACAAGACATAATATTCATGTTGTAATTTTATAGCTTGACTATCTCATGCATAGAGATGACAGCTTTATAACCTTATGAAACATTGACATAACCAAGGTAGACTGCAAAAGAGACATAGATTTTCTATTTTGTCATCCAATGTGACTTAAAAGTTTTCAACAATAGTACTTAAGAAAGAACTCCCAGATACCCCTCCACCTAGATTTAACAGCAAGTTTTTATCATTCTTACCTTACACTGTGCCCCCTTCTCAAGCATTTCTAGTAAATCCTCTTTATACACTGCAGTATGCACTTGATGCCATGATGCTCTCCATGTCTGAGCATTCTACTTTTAGTGAATTAAGTGGTGACAATCTGACCCCACCATTGGAAACTTCTCCAAGCAAACTTTGAATACTGGTTTCACTCACTCACTGTTGCCAAATCAATTATTTTAAGAGTTAAAAGTGTCCATTATTACGGGGTGTGGTGATGCACACCTTTAGTCCCAGTACTTAGGAGGCAGAGACAGGAAGATCTCTGTAAGTTCAAGGCTAGCCTGGTCTACATAGTGAGTTCCAGGCCAGCTGGGGCTAGAGGGAGACCTTGTCTCAAAAAAAAAAAAAAAGAAAATTTTTTTTTTATCATTTTATGTATATGAGTATATTGCCTGCATGAAGTGCATCTGTGTCATGCAATATCTGTGGAGGTCAGAAGAAGTTCCTCTGGAACTGGAGTTATGGACAGTTGTTAATTGTCATGTGGGTGCTAGGAATAGAACCTGAGTCTTATGCACTGAGCCATCTCTCCAGTCCCCTAAAGATTTCTTTTGCTTTTAATTGTGTATATGTGTACCTGTCTGTGCACATGAGTGCAGGTGCATGTGAACGCAGGTAAGGGTGGAGGTTAGAGGCACTGGATCACCTGGAATTGGAGCTACAGGTGGTTGTGAGCCATCTGATTATGGGTGCTGGAAACTGAGTAAGAGCTTTTAACCACTGAGCCACCTCTACAGCCCCAGGAACTTAAAAAAAAAAAAAAAAGATTAGGAGATCATAGAAGTAAAAAATGTAATTCTATGTCAGTAAGGATACAAAGTCTTCTGTACTTTTATCATCACTTTTTAGGCATCTTAGCAGTGCCTTCTGCTTACTGTGATCAGAAGGGAAGACTCCGCTTTTCCAAAAGTGACAACGGACACTTAGAGGGTAAGCACCTCACCAGGCTATGCAGATTAATGACTGTTAGACCTTTAGACCCAAGCCAACTTCATGTCAACAGCAGCTAACTGTCTCTCCTATAAAAGGTCCTTGAATGTACCTTTATTAATAAAAGAGCTCAGGATTTTATTCTTCTTTTATAAGAATAGGTTATTTAGTCAAAAGAGTTTTGTCAGAGCTGGAGATGGCTCAGTGGCTAAGAGCACTAGCTGCTCTTGCAGAGGACCTGGGTTGGGTTCCCAGCACCCACATGGCAGCTCACGAGCATTCTTAATGCCAGTTGCACGGGATCTGACATCCTCTTATGGCCTCCACGTGTTTTCTATACATGTGGTACATTATATATGCAGACAAAACACTCATACCCGTGGAATACATTAAAAAAAATATTTTATTATTATTATTTTATTTTTTGGTCTTTTTGGTATTGCCTACATGTAGGTGGTGCACCCCTGTCTGCAATGCTCTGGAAGTCAGAAGAAAGTTTTGAATCCCCTGCAACTATAGTTATAGACAGTTAGTTGCTAGCCATCATATTTTATTTTATGTGTATGAGTGTATTGCCTGCATGTATGTGAGTGCACCCGTGTCATGCAACGCTGCGGAGGTCAGAAGAGGGCTTCGGATTCCCCTGGAACTGGAGTTAAGGACGGTTCGTAGCCGCCATGTGGGTGCTGGGAATTGAACCCGGGTTCTCTGCAAGGGCAGTCAGTGCTCTTCAGCACTGAGCCATCGCTCCATCCTGGAATAAAAAAATTTTGAAAAAGATTTTATCACTCTAGTATAAAAATTAGTGATTGAAGCCAGGCGTGGAGGCCCAAGCCTTTAATCTCAGCAAAGGCAGGTGGGTCTCTGTGAGTTTGAGGCCAGCCTGGTCTACATAGTGAGTTCCAGGCCAGCTGGGGCTACCAGGGAGACCCTGTCTCAAAAAGGCCAAAAATAAATAAAGTAATGATTAAAGTGTGTCTAAGGTCAAACTAAATCCATATGCTATAATTGGTTTAGTTGTTTTTTTGGGGACATTTAGAGTTATCTTGATTTTGAGAGTTGTAGGAGGCTAGGCATGAGACCAACAGCGCAGGCACACCCTGCTTCCTGTTGATGAGCAGGAAGACGCTGACCAGAAATCTGCCCCGGCAGCTAGAAACCAATAACACATCCACAGCTCCAAAAGAAGGACACCAATGGGACATAAGGGACCAATGGGAGGAGGGAAGGGGGTATAAAGGAGATGCCTGTGTTCACAATAAACGAGCTCACTTGCACATTGCCTAGTGAGTGGCCCGGAGTCTGTGTCGTTGACTTCGTGTCTACTTATCCCCTGCCCCCGCGGGGAGGAGGTCAAAGGGACCTTGGCGGCAACAGAGAGTGATCTCAAGTTGACCACTGTTTCTCACTTTGGGGTTGAAAATTACCAAATCACTAGAAATAAATTCCTACAGGTAGGGAGAACACATTCTGTGGTGGTGAATCTATAACTAGTATACATTCCCAGTCTCCAAATCCTTACATTTTAGAGTTACATACAATAAAAGAGCAAAGACAATCCATTAGCTTCACTAATTACCAGTCCTCCAAAGTGTAGGTAGCAGCAGTGTAACCTGTAACATACCGTCGGGAAACTGGTCAGCATCATCATCAAACATGGCTTCCTTGAGGGCAGACTTGTTGAAGGGACTGATGCTATCTGAATAGTTATAGGGATTATAGTCTCGAGAGCGTGGAGAGGAATGAACAGGCATTGAATGGAGCAATGATGTTTTATTATCAAGAACAGTCTGGGTGGAGTCTGTAGCATCACCTCCTGCTCTTGGATCCAACATTCCAGGACCACCACAGGTCTATTAAAAGAGAAAGGCATAGGAAGTTAATTCATTTTCAAATACCTTCTTTATAGTCTAAAAAGATCTTTCCCGCTGGGCGTGGTGGCGCACACCTTTAATCCCACCACTTGGGAGGCAGAGGCTGGCAGATCTTTGTGAGTTCAAGGCCAACCTGATCTACATATAGCTGGGGCTACAAGGAGACCCTGTCTCAAAAAGACCAAAAAAAAAAAAAAAAAGATCTTTCCCTAACGTTCAAAGGGCTATTTAAGAAAGGTAATGAAATGGCTGGAGAGATGGCTCAGCAGTTAAGAGCACTTGCAGAAGACCCTGGGTTCAGTTCCCAGCATCCATGTGGTGGCTAACAACTGCCTATAACTCCAGTTTTATGGGATCTGATGCCCTCTACTTGTCTCCATGGGCACCAGGCACATACACACACACAGACATAAAATAAATATAAATAAATCTTTTTTTTAAAAAAAAAGAAAGTTAAAAAAGGATAGGTAACAATAACCACTTGAAAAAATTAATGATGTAGATCACAGATTATAATTTATATTCAAAATGAAAAAGTTTAAAGATATAAAGAAACCACAGTCAAGAGGGCAAATAAACTATCACAAAGTGTTGCATCCAATGATGATGATAATTTTCTTGCCAATGGCTCAACCAATTAACATATACACTGAGATTTGCGGCAGCTTCTCCATGGCAGCCTGAAGGTTTACCTAGCACACGCAAGGCAGAGTTCAATCCCCAGTAATGGGAAAAAAACATTTTTTTTAAGTCTCCTTAAAATCTGGCATACTGTCATTGAATAATTTGCTACCTTAATATTATCTTTCAACCTTTATTTCTATATTGCTGCTTAGTCCACCCTCAAAGAAAGGCTTAAAAGGCCTATATAACTTTTGGAAGAACACTAAAAGAGTTCGGGTACATTAACATCCTTACTAAAATACAAATATAAATGCAAATGCTAGTATCAAAATTATTACCACCACAAGCATGCCATCCCTATCTACCATCTAGCTGCTAAGAACTTTATACATAGTCTTCAGACATTTAGTGTGCACCTAGTACATGCCAAGCATTCCTCTTGGCAGTGGGAATAAACTAGTGGACAAAGGAGAGACTGATGCCTATCCTCACAGTGTTTATATTCTAGTGAATGGTTAGAATTAATAGAAAACTGTAATGAAGTTGGGAGTGTGGGGAATGCCAGTAATCTCAGCACTTGGAAGGTTTGCCACAAGTTACAGGCCGCCTGAGTACCAGACCAGTTAGGGCTAGAGGGAAATATCGTGTGTAAAAAGAAGATTAAAAAAACAAAACAAAAACCAAAAACGAATTTACTTAACAAATAAGTAAAATATATGGAGCTTAGTCTGGTGGGGGGGAAGAACAGATAGTGCCATATTAAGCCATCATGAGTGTGGGGTGGAAGAGGGGCTCTCACATGAAGGAGAATGAGCAAGGTTTACTGAGAAATCTTTGAAGACTAGAGATTGGAGGTACAGCTGTGGGTCTACCTAAAGGAAGAGTGCTTCAGCTAGAGGGAACAGCCAGTACAAAGACCCCAAGGCAGGAACATGCTCAGTTCAAGAAATAACAAGGAAGTCAGTATGAAGGAACAGAACAAATACAGAGGAAAGTAATGGATGAAGTCATAGGATAGAAGGAAGCACTAGTTATTGTACTGAGGCAGCAGCTTCTGTAAGGCTATGGATGAAAAAAAAGAGATGACAAGGGGCCCAAGGGGCCTGGAATTCGCCATGTAGATCAAGCTAGTATGCATCTGTCTCTGGGATTAAAGGCATGTGGCACCTCACCTGGCTATTTTCAATTTGTACTTATGTACATATATGTGGTGTGTGTATTTCTGTGCATGTGTAAGTGCAGATGTCCACAGAGTCCAGAAGAGAGTGTCAGATGAGATGCTTTAGAGCTGGAGTTACATGCAGTTGTGAACAGCCCAATAGCCCAACTTGGGTGCTGGGAATTGAATTCGGGTCCTCTGGAAGAACAGTATACAGTCTTAACTCTCCAGTCCATTTAGATGCCTTTTAAAATCATCTAGGTAGGACAGCCGGTGATAAACATGGCTTAAACAAGACAGGCAGTGGTGAGACATGGTAAGATTGTGGATATGTGCTGAAAGTGGAGCTAACAGATTTCTTGACAGCCTGGATATGAAGGACGAGAAACAAGATCAAAGACAACCCTTCTGCTGGGTATCTGCTCAATGCTGCCATCAACTGAGATAGAACAGTTTCAGGAGAGAAGCTCAGGAGTTGAAGAGTTGAAGGAGGCTGTTATATCAACATAGATCTCAGGACAGAAAAAGCTAGCTTGACAGAGCCACATGATATATCCTATGTACTACAATTTTTTTTGCTCTTTTAGAGACAGAGTCTCCCTGTAGCCCCAGCTGGCCTGGAACTCACTATGTAGACCAGGCTGGCCTCAAACTCATAGCTTTGCCTGCCTCTGTCTCCCAAATGCTGGAATTGAAGGTGTGCACTACCACACGCAGCTGTACTATAATTTTTTTTTTTCCGGTCTTTTTGAGACAGGGTCTCCCTGTAGCCCCAGCTGGCCTGGAACTCACTATGTAGACCAGGCTGGCCTTGAACTCAGAGATCCACTTGCCTCTGCCTCCCAAGTGCCAGGATTAAAAACCTGTCACCACGTCTAGCAAAACACCAATGTGATTTTTTTTTTTTTGTCTTTTTGAGACAGGGTCTCCCTATAGCCCCAGCTGTCCTGGAACTCACTATGTAGACCAGAACTCACAAAGATCCACCTGCCTCTGTCTCCCAAGTGCTGGGATTAAAGACATGTGGCACCATGCTTGGCCCCTCTACTACAATTAAAAAAAAATATATATATTTTTTATTATTTTTATTTTATGTGTATGAGTGCATTGCTTGTATGTAGGTAGGTGCACCCATGCTGTGCAACGCCCTCAGCGGTCAGAAAAGGGTGTCAGATTCCCTGAAACTGGAATTACAAATGGTTGTTAGTTGCCATGTGGGTGCTGGGAACTGAACTCAGGTCCTCTGCAAGAACAGTCAGTATTCTTAACCACTAATCCATCCTTCCAGTCCCTAATTTTGAAGATAGGCAGTAGCATTTTTATTTTACTAATGAAACACTTGCTTAGCCGGAAATTGGAAGGGTCTGAGATTTGAACATATTTGTCACAATCCACTACTTGAGGCACTTCCCTTATCATGCAAGGTTTGCAAAGCAAACACACCAAGCTTCTTGAATGTCTTTTAAGCAGTGATTCTTACTAACCTGCTGTTGCTACCACATGTAGCTTTTAGGACAGGGAACCTCAGACCTGGGTGGTAAGATGTTTTTTTACCAGCCATTTTTATTAGACCACTACCACCAAGATCTGCCAGAAGGGCATAGGGAAAACAAAGTGGGGGAAAGAAGGCAGGTGGGTAGAGGAGAAGGCCTTCAGAGAGGTGCTGAAATGTAGCAGCTCTGTAAATACTGAGCAACAAAGCGCTCCACAGGAATGCAGGGATGACTTTTTTTTTTTTTAACCTCTGTCTTTTTGAGACAGAGTCTCACTGTAGCCCCAGCTGTCCTGGAACTCACTATGTAGACCAGGCTGGCCTTGAACTCAGAGATCCACCTGCCACGGATGGCTTATTTTAAGAGAAGTCGAAGCTGCTAGAGACAAGTCTAAGGAGACCCAAAATAAAAAATACTACCTCTGTACAACAGCAGAGGAAACCAGTTAAATAGAAATATTCAGATGTGGCAGAAAGGTAGATCATAACATTGTATATTGGAACCACATAAATCGACGATATAAATCACTATCATTACAATCAACAGAGAAAATGCAAACTTCCATTACTAGATTCATGTGGTGCTAGGGAGGCATGCAGTATAGCTCAGTAGAAAGGCACTTGGCCTAATATACTCAAGGCCCAGGTCAATGATAAAACTCATGTGCTGTGCCCACGTACACATAATGCTCCAGATATAACCAGCTTTCTTCAAAGTCCTCAAGTATATAAGCTGGTTCCTAGCTGCAGCACTTGGTAATTCTTTCACAGATTTTTATGTGATGGAGGCCTCCCTTCTCACACAGTCTGAAGTACATATTCACCTTCCTCCACAGCACATTTTAAACCAAAACCACATTGTAATCATCTCTACATGGAGCTCTAAAAGGAACTTGAAGACAACTCTGCCTTCAGATCTAACACCTAAAACTCAATGACATGTAGCTGACACTCAGGAAATGTGTGTAGACTGGCAGCTCCTAGAAAATTATAGATAAAAATGACAGAAAGTAAAGTTTAGGGGGAAAAAAAAACCTCTCAAAAACCAAAAAACACCTTGATGGAAACAGAAGCAGGTTAAGAACATTCAGATCAGAGTTTGGGGTGGTATGCTAACAGATGGCAAGAACTTTCAAATACTTACTGAGTCACCATCCTCTTTTTTAGGGTCCCTCCTCAGTGGCTCACTCATGTCTTCCTGACTGCGGAAGCTGAAATTCTGGATTGCCTCAGTGACACCCCTAAGGGAGCTGTAAATGTCTTCAGAATTCATGTTTTCTGTGTCATAATCAAATGCACTGTGGAAAAGATGGCATTAATTTTTGCTTATTTTAATTTTGCTTGACTTGAAGCTGATCCTAAGTGCAATGTAATCTTCCTTTCTAAGTCCTGGAATTATAGGTGTAAGCAACCACACTTGGCTACTAATTTTTCCTTATGTATAGCTTTAAATACAAACATATAGACTGGATGTGGTGGTACACACCAGCAATGCCAGTACCTGGCTACAGGAGGAGGGGGATTGGGGGCTCACAGTCATCCTCCATTACATAGCAAGCTGGAGGCCAGTCTGGGATACAACAGTTCCTGTCACAAACACATCTGAGGATATTATATGGATCTTTTTTTTTTAAATTTTATTTTTATTTTATGTGTATTTGTGTATTGCCTGCATGTAGGTAAGTGCACCCCTGTTGTGCAATGCCCGCGGAGGTCAGAAGAGGCTGTCAGACCCCCTGGGCCTGGAGTTATGGACAGTTGTTAGCTGCCATGTGGGTGCTGAAATTCAAACCCAGGTCTTCTGCAAGAACAGCCAGTGTTCTTAACCCCTGAGCCACCTCTCTAGGCCAGGAATTAGAATTTCCTTAAAAAAATTTATGAAAAAAAATTTATGTTTATATTTTAGTCTAGTGGGTGCTGGGAATCAAACTCGGGTCCTCTGTAAGAGCAGTCAGTGCTCTTAACTGCTGAGCCATCTCTCTACTCCCCAATCTTTTTATTCTTGAAATTACACTTATTTTGTCTGCATGCACTAGAGAGTTAGAAGCCAGCTTAGGCTACCCTAGACCCTGTCTCAAAACAAAACAAACAACAACAGAAGCCAGGCTCAGTGGTGTATGTCTACAATCCTAGTACTAGAGGCTGAGACAAGAGGATCTGAAGTTCAAGACCAGTTAGTCAGACCCTGTCTCAAAACAAGCAAGCAGAAAACAAAAACAAAAACAAAAACAAAAACTGTCCTGGGAAGAATGCTCAGTTGGTAAAGTACTTGCAATGACTGTATGTATGAAGGCCTGTATTTGATCTTTAGCACTCACATAAAATCTGGGCAAAGCACAGTGGTGCCCATCAGTAATCCTAGCATCGGAGAGGCAAAGTCCCTGTGACTTGCAGGTCAGCCAGTCAAGCTAAGTGCAAACTTCATGTTCAATGAGAGATGATGTCTCACAAAATAAGGTAAACAATTGAGGAAGACATTCAACGTTGACCTGTAGTCGCCATATGCACACACACATGCGCACATACGCAAGAGCATGGACACATAGATGCACATGTGTATGTACACACACACACACACACACACACACACACACACACGCTATAGCACTCGTGTGAGAGGTCAGAGGACAACTTTCCTTTTTCTTCTTTTTTTTTTTTTCTTTTTGAGACAGTCTCTCTGTAGCTCCAGCTGGCCTAGAACTCACTATGTAGATAAGGCTGGCCCTGAACAGAGAACAAGTTTCAGTAGCTGATTCTCTCCTTCTATAATATAGGTCCTGGGAATCAAACTCAGGTCATCAAACTTTTTACAGCAAATGCTTTTACCCAGTGAGCCATACTGCTAGCCCAGTTTACACTTTTAAGTGGTTTAATAACAACAAATAATCAAAACCACCTTTTTATAACACATAAAAATCACATAAAATTCAAGTTTCCACATACATAAATATAATTTTATTGGAACCTAGCCATGATTATGTATTTGGTATTGTCTCTGACTGTTGGTACTATACCAGCAGAGCTGAATACTAGTTAAAGAGCATACGGTTGAAAGCTTACAACATTTGTCACTTGGCCCTTTATAGAAAACTTGACAGTTCTTATAATTAACAAATGACATTACTTGAAATGGAAATAGATGTGGCTACTTAAGAATGCCAGTATTCCTAGCACTCAGGAAGCAGAGGCAGGAGAATCAGGAGTTCAAGGCCATCCTCCACTACATAGCCAGTCGGAGGCCAAGTCACACATTCTACAGTCATAGAAGTAGTCCTTAGTAGAGGACAAGAGAGCTTGGACTTTAGCCTTTTATAGTTGTTATCTATTATTTTGTTAATTATGCTTTGGTAAACAACAACAAACAATACAAAATAAAACTGACTTTTTAAATTTTATTTGTAGGTGTGGTGGTGCATGCCTTCGATCCCAGCACTGGGGTAATGGGGGTTTATACATGGTGCAAGCATATAGACCAAGAGAACTTTGGAGTTTATTTCCACCTTTATGTGGGTTCCAGAGATTGAATTCTGCTCATCAACAAAAGCCTTCACCTGCTGAGCCAAGGCAGGAAAATTTTCATACTAAATATAAATGCTAATGACCTGAATTCTAAAATTCAACTAAGGCTGGAATTCAGTCACCAAAATTGTCACAATGGTATAACATATAAGTTAGACAATAAATTTTCCATATTTTTTTTCTTAAACTCTGATGTGGCATCCTATCATTTTAATGAATAATCTGATAAAGCAAGCTATGATATATGACTAATAACAAAAATCAAGCCAGCAACTATAGATACGAGCTATTTTAAGAATCATTTTCCCAAAGGCCAGGTAAAGGGGGAAAATGTCAATCTACTAATGAATCAAGAATTTAATATGGGTAGCAAGTGTGATGGTGTACACATTTAATCGCAGTCTTTGGGAGGCAGAGACAGGCCTCTGTGAGACTGAGACCAGCTTGTTCTACACGATGAGTTCCTGGTCAGCTGGGGCTACAGGGAGACCCTTTTATTTTTTATTTGTTTTTTGGTCTTATTGAGACAGGGTTCCCTGTAGCTCCAGCTGGCCTGGAACTCACAGAGATCCGCTTGGTGGGAGACCCTGTCTTTAAAAAAAATGAGTTAGCAAGATGGCCCTGTAGATACAGGTGCATGTTCAGCAAGCCTGGCCACCTATGTTGGATCCCTAGAACTGACAATGGCAGGAGAGAAGTGACTCCTGAAAGTTGTCTCCTGACTTCCACCTGCACTCAACCACTTTACACGCACGCACGCACCAATAATAATAATAATAATAATAAAATTTAATCTCAAACATAGCCCATGCTTGAGCTATGTATGTAAAAATTTTACTTCTCATGTTTTGTACTAAGAAGCAGTATCTCAGTCATATAAAAGTGGCAAAACTGACTCCATTTTATTCTAGCTGACTGTTACACACCCTTTGTTTCCACCTAGACCCTCACCCCCACCCCCATTCCATCCCTGCTCTAACTGCAGTCAGTCAAGCAGGTACCATCCCATGAAAGTTGTATCTGTACTTCAGGGAGTACACTGTTTCTACAATACTGGGAAACTTACAACTAGCCAGGTAGAACGCCCACTCATTCAGCAGTTTCAGGGAGCCCACTGTTTCTGCAATTCTGAAAAAGTGGTTTTTCCTTATTGAAACTCAGAAACTTTTTTTTTTTTTTTCCTGGTCTTTTTGAGACAGGGTCTCCCTGTAGCCCCAGCTGTCCTAGAACTCACTATGTAGACCAGCCACCTACCTCTGCCTCCCCAGTGCTGGGATTAAAGGCGTGTGCCACCACGCCCAGCTAATTGTTAACTAAAAAAACCTTTGTTAGCTGCCCTGACCCTGTCTGGTGTAACTATGGTGATCTAATGTAACTATGGTCATTGCTTTGCCCTTGGCATGATGTACTTGTTTTATAAACCCCACTCTGCCTCCCCTTATCACTGAGAGTTCTTTATGGCAAGAGCCACTCCCAGTGGAGTGGCACTGAGAGTTCTTTCTGGTAAGAGCTGACTAATTATTAAATGACTCTAAATCCAACTATCACTGTGTAGCATTCCTCTGTGCCTAGTGCTCAGCATTACATTTTTTTCTTTTCTTTTTTAACTTAAAAAATTTATTTATTATTTTTATGTGTATGCATGTATTGCCTGCATGTAGGTAAGTGCACCCATGTCGTGCAATGCCCGTGGAGGACAGAAGAGGCTGTCGGATCCCCTGGAACTGGAGTTAAGGACAGTTGTTAGCTGCCATTTGGGTGCTGGGATTTGAACCCAGGTCTTCTGCAAGAACAACCAGTGTTCTTAACCGCTGAGCCATCTCTCCAGTCCCACAACATTTTTTTCCTAGAAGCATACATAATGACATTATATTCCTGATATATTTAACCCTTTCCTATTATTCTCTCTTTTATGATTTGTCTATAAGCTTAA
>NW_008338883.1:1363106-1374138 GCF_000622305.1 Nannospalax galili | reverse complement strand
TGAGACAGGGTCTCCTTGCAGCCCCAGCTGGCCTGAAACTCACTATGTAGACCAGGTTGGTCTTGAACTCACAGAGTTCCGCCTGCCTCTGCCTCCTGAGTGCTGGGATTAAAGGCACGCACCACCATGCCCAGTGTCAATATTATATTTAAATATCTATCATAACTCACATTGCCACTTCTGCTGAGTGGTGTAATATAAATATATATAATCTATAATTTATAGCTTTACATAGTATCTTTGAGAACCATAACTATGCTCTTTAAGAAAAAAAAAAGCTGTTAGGCATGGTGGCACACACCAGTAGTCCCAGTACTAGGCAGAAGCAGGCAGATCTCTGTGAGTTCAAGGCCAGCCTGGTCTACATAGTGAGTTCTAGGCCAGGTGGGGCTATAGGGAGACCTTTTCTCAAAAAGACCAAAAATAAAATAAAAATAAAAAAAAGAAAGAAAGAAAAGAAAAGAAAAAAAAGCTAGGAATAGTTTTCTTGTTCTTTCAAGAAATTTAAACGGTAAACTTTCTGCATCCCCTTAGTTGTTTAAATTTGCTCAATTTCTAAGACTTTTCAAGTCAAATGGAGATCTCCTAGAATTATAGTCATATCTGCTTGTCTAGGAACAGCAATTGTTAAATACAAAACATTAGTGAAAATGCTCATTTTATTACCTTGGAGATAAAGTGTTCTGTGATGTATTGGTAGGGGAAGTAAGCGGACTGGACCAGTTGGCTGGTGATCGAGGTGTCGGTCTTGTCAAAGGACTCCCCATGGAGCTCTGATGAAAAGTCAAAAAACATTAACCTACCATAGGAAAGATCAACTAAAAGGTTCTTAGAGAAGCAACACAGTCATGAGACAGAAGACTATGAAAGAGCTCTATTTATAGGTCAGTTATTTTAAATATCTATGCACCTAGATCTGATTTCTGGGAGAAAATATGCCTCTATTAAGAAGTCTAAGTTTTTTTCTTCTTCTTCTCCTTTCTACCCTTCTTCCCCCCCCCCCTTTTTTTTTGGACAGGGTCCCAAGCTGGCCTCAAACTCACTATATACCCAAGAATGCCCTTCAACTTCTGGCTCTGTTGCCTCTATACCCAAGTGCTGGGTCACAGGTGTGTACAGCACTGTGCTCAACATTTCTGTTTTGTTCTCCTTTTAACCTGCTTTTATCTCTCAAAGCTTTTTTCCCAAGGATTTAATAGGATCCTAAACTGAAAAATCTAAATCAAGCTAGGCGTGATGGCATAGGTCTTTAATGCCAGCACCTGGGAGGCAAAGGCAGAGGCAGGCAGATCTCTGTGACTTCAAGACCAGCCTGGTCTACATAGTGATTTCCAGGACAGCTGGGGCTACAGGGAAACCCTGTCTCAAAAAGACAAAAAAAAAAAAAAAAAAAAAAAAAAAACAAAAAAAAACAACAACAAAAAAAACAAAACTAAATCAGCTTCCTGTTCTTAATTATCTTCCTCCCACTCTGCTGATAATCCACTTTTATTCCTCCTGAGTCTGCTTTACAAATGTTTTTCACAAAGGCACTAAAAAAGAAAAATCTTGTCATATTATTAATTTGTCTATTTCTTATGGAACCACCTTTCTCTTGTTTTAAAAAGATGAAGGATTCTGGTTCACAAGAAATTACTCCCAGCATACTTTTAATGTGGGAGATAGCTGCCTGAAGGTAATAAAGGAAAAGGATCTAGGGTTAAAAACTCCAAGTTACTCACATACACTGCAGCAAGAACAAAGGCTGAGGTTAATAGGAAAATAACTAAAATGGCAAAGCCTGGAACACTGAGGAAGATGAATAAGACTTGCATCTCGGTAGGGCATGGTGGCACCTGCCTTTCATTCCAGCACTCTGTGAGATCTCTTTGAGAGCAAGGTCAGCCTGTTCTACACAGTGAGTTCCAGGTCATCTGGGGCTACAGGGAGACGCTGTCTCAAAAACAGACAAAGAGGACTTATACCTGTATGGGATAACTAACTAGAGCGGCTCTAGGCCAACAGTAAAAGCTGGCTGCTCCACACCCCTGTCCCTGAAGTCCTTGAAAAAATAGAACACTATTGTCCTTTTATATTCTTCTCTCTTTAAACAGGGTCTCACTATGTAGTCCACAGCCAGCCAGGAACTTGCTATGTAGACCAGACTGGCTTTGAACTCACCAGAGTTCTGCTTGCCTCTGCCTCTGAAGTGTAGGGATTAAGGGCATGTGCTACCACATCCAGTGCATAGTCTTTAAAAAAATTTTTTTAAACTTATTTTTATTTTATGTGTATGAGTGATTTGCCTGTGTGTATTTAAGTGTACCTGTGTTTGTAATGCCCAGGGAGACCAGAAGAGGTCACTGGATCCCCAGGAACTAGATTTACAGATGCTTGTTAGTTTCATTGTGGTTGCTGGGAACCAAACTCAGGTCCTCTGCAAGAGCAGCCAGTGCTCTTAATCACAGAGCCATCTCTCCAGCCTCCCTTTTCTTTTTTTTTGGGGGGGGTGGTGTCTTTTTGAGACAGGGTCTCCTTGTAGCCCCAGCTGACCTGGAACTCACTATGTAGACCAGGCTGGCCTTGAACTCACAGAGATCCGCCTGCCTCTGCCTCCCGAGTGCTGGGATTAAAGGCGTGCGCCACCATGTCCTGATCCAGCCTCCCTTTTATATACTTGCCTCTAATGCCACTAACTATAACAGACTAAGTAAAGAGAGCATCTAAGAAAACCTTAAAATACTTCAGGAAAGAGAACCCAGACAACTTCACAGACAAGGAATTAACTAAGAACAACTGCAGCTGCTTTTTGGTGCCATGGGGAACAAAGAGAACCCAATGTAATTAGCAGCAAATGAGACATGTGCAAGGTCTGAGGGCAGTTATGTCTGGCAGGTGACTAACAGCAAACAGTTAAGATCAATCATAATGTGGGACTCAGAGATGGACAGAAAAGGACTTTAACTATACTTAACTGGGTGGCAAGCACATCAACAATGCATAATTATCTTCCTGGTTGGGCAAGGGGGACACGCATAGAGCATGTGGGCCCTCCATTGGCTTGGTCTATGATAGACTAGAAAACAAATCAATCTCATAGCAATTACCTCACTCAAATTGGTCCAGTCTCTGCCATAATACAGATGCAAACATATACTAGAATCAAGTCAATTTCAGTTAAACCAATCATAACATACAACCGCCAAGAAAACAAGTGAGAAATACCTGGGTCCCATTGCCAGTGTTTCGAAGATGATTATGAAGAAGTTTGGTAGCACCATCTTGGAAAGTTTTTGGTAAAGCTCCTAATAACATTGTAAACTCTGGGGTATTGAGTTCAAATAAGGAGATCAGCACTGATTGTGCTGCCTAAAAGAAACAAAAACATGGAAAGTACATGAGTGCCTTGGTTACTCAAAGGCGACCATTTTCTTCTCTTAAATTTCTGTTCAACAACACAAGGCCTGACTATCTTTCCTGTAGAAAAGTAAAACGTTCTTATTTACTCATACTTCTGTTTTGGAAGGATAAAAACATTCTGAATTATTTTTTTATGTTTTTAAAAAAAATGTTTTTTAAATTTATTTGTTTTTCTGAGACAGGATCTGACTTTGAACTCACAGAGATCTGCCTGTCTCTGCCTCCCAAGTGCTGGGATTAAAGGCATGTGGTACCACGCCCAGCTTTCTTATTTATTATTTTTATTTTGTGTATGCATGTATTGCCTGCATGCATGCAACTGCACCCATGTTGTGCAATGCCCGTAGAAGTCAGAGGAGGGTGTTGGATCCCTTGGAACTGGAGTTACAGACAGCTGTTAGCTGCCATGTGGGTGGTGGGAATTGAATCCTCTACAAGAGCAGCCATTGCTCTTAACTGCTAAGCCATCTCTCCAGCCCCGAAATATTTTTAAAATTTATTTATTTAATTAATTAATTAATTTTATTTTTTTTGTTCTTTTTGAGACAGGGTCTCCCTGTAGCCCCAGCTGTCCTGGAACTCACTATGTAGACCAGGCTGGCCTTGAACACACAAGGATCTGCCTGACTCTGCCTCCCAAGTGCTGGGATTAAAGGCGTGAGCCACCACGCCCAGATTTTTTATGTGTATGAGTATTTTGTTTGAATTTAAGTACATCCATGCGTACAATGCCTGGGAAGGCCAGAAGAGGGTATCGGATCCCCTGGAACTGGAGTTACAGATGGTTGTCAGCCATCATGTGAGTGCTGGGAGCCAAACCTGTGTCCCCTGCAAGAGCAGCCAGTGCTCTTAGCTGCTGAGAAATCTCTCTAGCACCCTGTACTTTTTGAGTTAGGGTCTGTCACTGAACCTGAAGCTTACTGATTCAGCCAGACTAGTGAGTCAGTAAGCTCCATGGATTTTCTTGTCTCTGCCTCCCCAGCATGCGATTACAAGCATCTGCCACCATGCCTAGCTTTTTATAATATGGTGTTAAGAGATCTGAACTCAGGTCCTCACGTTTGCATTGACAAGCACTTTACTGAAATGAGCCATCTCCCCAGTCCAAATAACGTATCTTTTGAACATATAGAAAAAACTAGCCATAAACCCATGATAGACATGTTGAAAACATAGATATTAACAAAACATGTTTAAAAACTTATTTAATAGGTGTGATGGCATATGCCTTTAGTCCCAGCACATGGGAGGCAGAGGTAGGCAGATCTTTGTGAGTTTGAGGCCAGTCCGATCTCCATAGTGAATCCAGGGCAGCTGTGGCTCCAGGGAGACCTTGTCTCAAAAAGACCAAAAAAAAAAAAAAATCTTAGTTAAGCTTGGCAAGGTGGAGTATGTCAGTAATCTCAGCAGTTGGGAGGTGGAGTAAGAGGCAGGAGGATCAGGAGTTCATCCTTTGATACGCCAGTTCTAGTCAAGCCTGAGTTACAAGAGCCCAGCTCAAAAAACCAAAACTTGAGCCAGGTGTTGCAGTGCTTGCCTTTTTTATCTCAGCACTGAGCAGACAGAAGCAGGCAGATCTCTGTAAGTTCCAGGCTAGCTAAGCTACACAGGCCAGGATTCCATAATGAGCCAGCCTGGTCTATACAGGCCAGGGCTACATAGTGAGATACTGTCTGAAAAAAAACAAACAACCCCCCCCTCCCCAAAACCCAATAAAACAAAAAACTCCCAAACAAAAGAAAAATCAAAACTCAAGCAAAGGAAAACCAAGACAAATGAAACTTCTCTAAGAAAGAAGGTGGGAACAAGCCACTTGGTCTAGGATTAAGTATCTGCATGATCAGTCTTTTAAGTCCCATTATGAAGATTGTGGGAAATGACTGATACAGGAAAGGATATGGAAAAAGCATGGGGAAAGCTAAGTCCTTGCGTATGATGACAGATAAATACAATGCCTGCATCTTTCAAAAGATCAGTTTTAAAATGCCTAAAATTGATAAACTGGTAAACAGTATTGGCTCTCATTTAGAATACATACATGAATATAAGGGGAATAATTTGGAATATTCTTTAATTTTAATTTTTTTTTTTTTCAGACAGGGTCTCCCTGTAGCCCCTGCTGGTCTGGAACTCTCTATGCAGACCAGGCTGGCCTCCATCTTACAGAGATCTGCCTACTTCTGCCTCCTGAGTGCTGGAATTTAAAGGTACGCATAACCGTACTTGACAACTTGGGATATTTTAAATGGCTTTAAGATTACAGGTTGGAAGGATTGTTAGTTATTTTAATTGTACATTTGAGAATTATGCTCATATTAATTGAATAAAATTTAAGGTAACTTAAACAAGACAAGGAAAAGAAAAGCTCTTCCTGAATTCACTAATTTACCCTAATGGGTACCATCCTGGAAATACTACATTCTTCAATGCCAATCCAAAAGTACAGAACTGCCTAATTTATCCTCCAATCCCTTAAAACACACCTTTCGAACATCAGAGCTTTTGGGCTCTGTTGTCCAAGTGATGACTCGAGACACTGCCAGGCGAGTTTCACTGGAATTTATAAAATCTCCTGGATCCATCTGCTTTGCCAGAGTTTCTATGTATTTAAGGATAGCAACCTTCACCTGTAGAGGTAAGCACAATGAAAGAGACTATAAGATAGACACTCTGAGACACAAGGGAATACATAAGAAAGAATCACCATTAGTTTTTGACAAGTGCAACAACAACAACAAAATCCCAAAATAAAATGATACAACCACCTACCTACCTGAGGTATGTCATAAGGTGATGATTTTTGTTTTCATATGATTCAGAACTTTTACACACTCCATTCCTCAAGTATGAACAACTGCTGAGGATTTTCAAACAAGATGACAAGCCATCTCCTTTCAGAGTGTACAGATAGCTAGTTTTATATAGTAATTTCTTTTTGTGGAAACAGCCAAAGTATTAGAAGGTAAGATATGATTAATTAAGTCTGCAATCATAGTGGGTAATATAGCTGCTTATTTATTTCTATTGAGGACAGGGTCTCTAGCCTAGGCTGGTCTCAAACTCCCTGTGTAGTTAAGAGTGACTTTGAACTTCTCTGATTCTCCTGACTATGCTTTATATTGTGCTAGATATTGAACCCAGGGCCTTGTGCACGCTAGGCAAGCACTCTACTACTGGAGCTACATCCACAGCTGCCCCAAATAATAACTATGTAAAGTGAATGAAAGGGAGCTGTGGGGTGGGAGGCAGGCTTCAAAATCAACTGTTTCCAAAGTACAGATGCTTCTTTCTAGCTCAGCCATTTCTTTTTCTTCTAATAAGCCACTATTAAATTATATCTCCTTTTTCTGGTATGCTTTGGGAAATAAATGGGCTGAGAATCACTGTTTCAGGTCACATAGTCCAACATTCTACAGTTTTTGATTCTGGGGTACTTTGTTTTATTCATTTATCTTTAAAGATTTATTTATATTTTATGTGTATGAGCATTTGCCTCATTGTTATGTATGTACACCACACACATGCCCAGTGCCTGTGGAAGCCACAAAAAAAGCATTGGATGCCGTGAAGTTGGAGTTACAGATGGTTGGGAGCTGCCATGTAGGTGCTGGGAGTCAAACCTAGGTCCCTTGAAAGAGCAGCCAGTGCTCTAAAGCACTGAGCCATCTCTGCAGCAAATGGGGTACTTTACTTTTGAAAGTTGTTACTACTTTATTTGCACTACTACTGATCAAACCTAGGGCCTTGAAAATTCCAAGCAAGTATTTTACCACTGACTTGAATCCACAGGCTCCCAGTTTATCTTTCTGCTTCAGTTGCACTCCACCTTATCATAAATTGAGGTAGGTCTCATACAGATGTGCATACTCTATAGAGCAAGCCAGCTTACCCCAGGGATCTCTGCCTCCTGAGTGCTGGGATTACAGACAGGCTTCCACGAACAATGGAAATTATGCAGGTGCTAGGAATTTGAACTCCAGCCCTTAAGTTTGCATGGGAAGAACTTCACCCAATGAGCCTTTTTCCTAGTCTGTTTGTTTGTTTATTTATTTATTTATTTATTTATTTATTTATTTATTTATTTATTTATTTATTTTATTTATTTATTTATTTATTTATTTATTTATTTATTTATTTATTTATTATTTATTTGTCTTTTTTGAAACAGGGTCTCCCTGTAGCATCAGAATTCACTATGTAGACCAGACTGGGCTGAACTCACAGAGATCTGCCTGCCACTGCCTCCCAAGTGCTGGGACTATAGGCACATACTACCACGCCCGGTCTTTGATTTATCCTTTTAATTAACAAATAACTGTACATACAATCTGATGTTTTGAAGTATTTTTACACTGTAAAATGGCTAATTTGGGCTAAATGACATACTTATTTCATATATTTATTTTGTGGTGAGAATTCTTTAAAGATCTACTCTCTCAACAATTTTTTCCTTAAATCATTAATTGTGTGTGTGTGTGTGTGTGTGTGTGTGTGTGTGTGTGTGTGTGCATACATTGCAGGAAACACATGTAAAGGTCAGAGGATAATTTGCAGGCATTGGCTCTGTCATTCCACTACGTGGGTCCCAGGAATTGAATTCAGGTCATCAGGCTTGGAAGCAAGCACCTTTACCCAATGAGCCAGCTCCTTGATTCACAAAAATCTTCTTGGAAGCTTTCACTGAAATATTTAAAGTGTTCACCATAACGTTTTGATACACACACAGAGTGGTAGGTTACTATACCCAAGAAAATGAACAAATTCATCATCTTACAGGGTACCTCTTTTTTGTGTATGTGTAGCAAGAAGAGCTAAAGTTAACTGTCATAGCAAAAGTATTTTTTTGTGTGTCGGTGGTTTAGAGGGGAGACAGATGACAAGGTTTCACCTAGCCAAAATAGGTCAGGAGCTTGCTATGCAACCAAAGAATTTCAGTTCTTGATCCTCCTGCCCCACCTCTCAAGGGCTGAGATAACAGGTATGTGTCAACATACCAGACATAAAAGTCTTGAATCCAATATTAATTTATATTAGTTCTCATGGTACACATTAGATTTCAAAACTTTCTCATCTTATACAGTGCAACTCTATATTCTCCGACCCATTGCCTCATCTCCCTTGACCTCATTAGCAATTTTGAAGCACTGTGCAATATGCTGTTACTAACTATGGTCATCAATGTCACTCTAGAAATCAGGCCTGACACAGTGGATGGTCTTGTCAGATGGTATCTACACATCAAGTCCCTATTAGCTAATTTAGAAAAAAGGAAGGCTTGCTGGTGCATGTCTTTGATCCCAGCACTCGGGAGGCAGAGGCAGGCAGATCTCTGAGAGTTCAAGGTCAGCCTGGTCTACATAGTGAGTTCCAGGACAGCTGGGGCTACAAGGGAAACCCTGTCTAGGAGAAAGGGTCTGGACTTGAGTGGGAAATGTTATATGAAATCTAAAAAGGTCAATTAAAAAATATACAAAAAATAAAACAGAAAGAAAAAAGAAAGGCTTAAATATGATTAAAATAGCAACTTCAAAGTTAAATACAGTTTTCATATGCTCTTCCTTCCCTTACTGATTGCACTGTCACCTTCATCACTCAGACCAAGTAAAGCTTTGGCAAATGCCATGTAAAATACACAGGAAGTAAAACACTAAAATCAGGTTCTGAGTCTTATACATCTTCCCCTTTCTACTTCCAGTAGCAAGAATAAGGAATTCTTTCATGATGAACGAATTTTAAGAAGTATTTATAATTTAAAATAAAGCAACAAAAGCAAAAGATGTATTAATACATGATACAGCTAATAAAGCAGAAACAGGAAAAACACGGAAAGAATTCAAATGGTTTGAAAGTAAGAAAACAAATAATCTGATTAGAAAATGGCCAAAGGATGGGAACAGACATTTTTTTCAAAGGAAAACACACAAGTGGCCAATAGGTATATTTTTAAAAATCCTTATCAGAAATGCAAATTAAAAGCACAATGAGGCATCACTTCAAACCTATTAAAATGAAAGTTAAGCATAGGTGAGATATGAAGGGGAACTCTCACACAATGTTGTTATGAACAAGAAGATTAAACAACTACCACCATATGATCTAGTAATCCCAGTACTGTGTGTGTGTCTAAAAGACAAAATCTCCATGTTCACTGAATCTTTATTCAGAGTACCCAAGATACAGAATCAACTTAAGTGCCCATCAATGGTTGAATGGGTAAAGAAAATGTGGCACATATACACAATGGAATATTACTGAAGGAAATCCTATCATTTGTTACAGGAATGAACCTGAAAACAGTATGTTAGGTGAAGTAAGGCAGATAAAGTAAGACAGATATCATAAAATTTAATTTAAATACAGAGTGGGACAAAGTCAAGCTCAGATAGAGAAGAAGAAACAGGTTTGTTGGTGTATCTGCAAGTCTAGCACTGTGGAGGCAATTTTGAGGCCAGGTCAGCAAGACCCTGTCTGGAAGAGGTGGATAGGGTGGGGAAGGAGAGAGCAGAAACTGGGTGGAGAAGGGCTGAGGGTAGAATAAAGGAAGGAAAGAAACTAAGAGAAAGGCACAGTGGTTACCAGTGACTAGGCCTGGGGAGGTATTGGATGAATTCATAAAACTTCTGTTAGACTGAAGAACCATTTCAAGAGGTCTCTTGTACACTGTAGTGTCTACAGTTAAGGACAATATATACAGCTGGGTGTGGTGGCACATACCTTTATTCCCAGCACTGGGGAGGCAGAGGCAGGAGGATCTCTGTGAGTTCAAGGCCAGCCTGGTCTACCTAGTGAGTTCTAGGACAGCTGGGGCTACAGGGAGACCCTATCTCAAAAAGAGCCCCCTCGCCAAAAAAACTCAACAAATATGCATTGTATATGTGAAACTTGCTAAGAGGTTTTAAGTAATCTCATCACAAGAATATAAAAACGTGAGGTAAGACAAATATAACTCACTCATTTTAGCCATTCCTCGATGTATACAGATATCAAAACAACAAGCAAGTTATGAGGACTGGAGAGATGGCTCAGTGGTTAAGAGCACTAGTTGCTCTTACAGAAGACACAGGTTTGGTTTCCAGCATTCACTTAGCGGCTAACAAGTGTCCATAACTCCAGTTCCAAGGGATCTGATGTCCTCTTCTGACCTTCGCAGACATTGTATGATATGGGTGCACTTACACATATGCAGGCAGTATAATCATACACATAAAATAAAAATAATAAAATATTCAAAAAGTTTGTAAAAGGGTTTCATAAAACGAGAGTGTTTACTATGAGAAAATAATCACATTAAAATGTATAATAATTCAAACTCTCACATTTTAGTAGAGTATCTTACAAGGTCACAGAGTCTATAATTTTAATGATGCCACTGTGCATTCTGTTTCAAATAATAAAAAACAATATAGTTGATAAGGTGTGTGCCATTCTTCAATATATTTTTCAAGCCAGAAAAAGCATTAATCAAAAACTAAACATATTTTGGGCTGGAAAGATGGTTCAGCAGTTAAGAATACTGGCTGTGCTGGGTATGGTGGTGCATACCGTTAGTCCCAGCACTTGGGAGGCAGAGGCAGGCAGATCTTTGTGAGTTTGAGGCCAGCCTGGTCTACATAGTGAGTTCCAGGACAGCTGG
>NW_008338883.1:1361614-1363042 GCF_000622305.1 Nannospalax galili | reverse complement strand
ATATATATATATGGGCTGCTCTTACAAAGGACTCAACTTTGGTTCCCAGCACCCTTGTGGCAACTAGCAACCATCTGTAATTCCTGCTCCTGGGGATCTGATACCCTCTTCTGGCCTTTGAGGGCACCAAGCACACACTAGGTGCACTTACATACAGGCAGGCAAAACATACACATAAAATAAAAATAAATGAATCAGGGTCCCATCCTCACCTCCCTCTGCTTCCCTGGGCTGCATGGCCCACCAGCCTCTTTCCTAGGTGCCTGGGCTGACCTCTCGGCCTGGGGCCACCAATGTTTTCTGATCCCTTGCATCCAGATGGACCCAGTTTCTTCTAGAGGTCCACAGGAGCCCTCTGGGCCTGGTTCTGCCTTCACCTCTCTCTGCTTCCCTGGGCTGGCACGACCCTCATTGGCCTCTCTGGCCTCTCTTCCGGGTAAGTCTATCGCACCCTCCGTGTCTTGACTCCTCCAGCTTCATTCACCCTCCCATCTCCCCAGCCCATTTCTCCTCCTAGCCTGGGTCCTGTCCTATTTGTTCTCTTGATGCCCTAGACACCTGGGGAACCACCACTACTTCCTGATCCTTTGCATCCAGACCAACCCAGTTCCTTCTCATGCCTCATCTCCCTCTGCTTCCTTGAGCCGCACAAGGCCAGCCTCTCTCGAGGGAGGCCTCTGGGCCTAGTCCCACCCTCACCTCCCTCTGCATCCCTGGGCTGCACAGCCTCAAGCCTCTTTCCTGGAATCCTGGGCTGACCTCTAGACCTGGGGCCACCACTCCTTCCTGATCCCTTGCACCCAGACAGACCCAGTTCCTTCTCCAGGTCCCCAGAAGCGCTCTAGGCCTGGTCCCGCCCTCACCTCCCTCTGCTTCCCTGGGCTCGCCAGCCTCTTTCCTGGATGCGGCGGCTGACCTTTTGGCTTCCTAACCCTTTCCATCAAGACCAAGCCAGTTCTTCAGTGCAGTCCCCAGGAGCCCTTGGGGCCTCTCCCCGCCCCCATATCCCTTTGCATCTCTGGGTGGCAAGGGTCACCAGCTGCCTCAGACCAGCACTTTTCCTGGGCCCTGCTCCCACGCCAGTCCAACCCCCAAATTCCTGAGGCCAAAATCCTTCCTGGAGGGACACACCTTAGGAGGAAGCCTGAGAGCATCTGAACCTGATCTGACTTGGGCCTCTGTGGGAACTCCTGAAGACAAAAGCAATCTGGTCACTCCAATATAAAATCAAAAGAGAAAATCGGAAGCTTAGAGGAACCAGCTTTTCATGCCCCAAAGGTAAACCACAAAGGCACATAAAGTTTACAAAAAGAAGCAGACCTAAACTTGAAGGCTTGAGTCTCACACAAGAATCAGAAACTACAAAAGAAATTCACATGTCAAAATCACAGGGAAACAATAATAACATGAAAAGCCAAAATAACATAT
>NW_008338883.1:1338585-1361265 GCF_000622305.1 Nannospalax galili | reverse complement strand
TAAGAGTCCATATGTATAGCTAAAGGCTACATAACAAGCAACAATGCCAGATAGGAGATACCTTCTTTTGAGTTGTTGGCCAGGGTGGCCCAAGGGACTCCCAGATAGTAACCCAGCATAAAACTGGGAAAATAAACAGCAGACCCCAATCTTATCTAAAGGAATATTGACAACTGATTCCTGCTAGATGAGTAACAGCTGACCTTCCTAAAACAAAGACCTCTAGCTAGGCTGACTAGAGAATAGCTGGGGGTGCCGGCAACACAGCAGACAGTAGCAGGGATAACACAGTATAAGGGCCCTAGTGGGGGGGGAGGGAGGCTATGGGAGGGTGGTTTGGCTCGTTCTGTGTGATACACACACACACACACACACACACACAAATAGTCAACAAACTAAAAAAATGTATTATTTGAGGAGGAAGCATAAAAATTTATGTCATGTTAATTAGTAGAGGTGATAAACGTTACCAATGAAATCTACCCGATGACTTTATAGACATACACAGGTGCCAAGGATCCGAGTGAAACCAATTATGACTAGTAATAATCAGATACAAACAGATTAGAGACGCATGCACCAACATCTCAGTGTTAGTAGCAAAATCAATGAGTCTCTCTGTAAGAAACAGTATATTTTAAAATGAAATGGAGATCTTTTTTAAAGGTTAAAAACTCATCCAATTTTATGTCTTACAGGGTTATATTGTGTCCAATATTGTATAACTGTAATAATTCAACAGCAAACCCAAAAATTTTATAGCCACTTTTGAAAGAAATGTATCCTTGCTCTGGAGAGTGTTACTGAATATGTTAAAGCTGTAATGAAATGCTTCTTCTAATCATGTGGTTATTAAATTTAAAAAAAATGAAAAAAAAATTCTTCAAAGCATAAAAATTTGCTCCTCAATAATTAGATGTGAAAAGTATCACTGATGAAATCTACTTGATGACTTTATATCCATGCTCAGATGCCAAGGACCTCAGAAAGTAACCGACTGTGACTACTGATAATCAGATAAAAAAAAAGATTAGAAATGCATGTGCAAACATGTTAGTGTCAATTGCATTAAAAATGAATTTTTCTGTATGACACTGTGTATTTTAATAATGAAATGGATACCTTTTTTAAAGGTTAAAACCTCATTGAATTTTATGTCCATGTCTTATAGGGTATATACTGAGTACAATATTGTACAACTGTGTTAATTCAACTGTAAACCTAAAAATTTACAGCCAGTTTTGAAAGAGATGCATCTTAGCTCTGGAAATTGTTATTGAATATGTCAATCCTGTTGTAATGAAATGCTTCTTCTAATTGTGTGGTTATTAAATAAATAAGAAAAATGAATCAAAACCAAGTTTTAAAGTTATACTTAACAAATATTAGTAATTAAAATAAAATCACTGCATATTGTTATTTCTCCTACTGCTTCGTTTTTAATACTTAATCACAGGATAATCCATGAGATGTAGAATTTTAAACAAGCATCTTTTTTTCCCTAAAAGATCAGTAAGTTTTGTAGTAATTACACTAGATCTTAAGTTCTAGATATTTGTTTTATATAACCTGTTAAGTTTTTAAAAAAGATTTTAAATATTTATGTGTGTTTCTTTGTGAGCGTATGTGCACATGCATGTACAAGTACATGTGAAGAGGCCAGAAGAGGAGGGTATCTGATCCCTTGGAACTAGAGTTACAGGTACATGCAGGGCACCCAGGCTGTCACTTGGGTGCTAGGATTCACACTCTGGTTGTCATGATTGTACAACAAATGCTCTTAAACTGTTGAGCCATCCCTCCAGTCCTTTAATACTGTCACCCGCCTAGGTTGCTCTTACCCTGCACGTGTAGTATGGCTCCAATACAGCCTATCCCTGCTGTCTAAAAACATCAAAAAAGAGTTGCTGTTTTGCTACATTTATACCTATATTAAATTTAGAGAAACAGTTTGTGATTCCATCCCCAGAATACTGTTTTTCAACATAAAAGCTTGTATTTTGTGTACTTCTCACATCCCTATTCTTTTTGGCTTTCACTTTAGGTCTTCCGCAAATTTATTATCTGCCTCACGTCACCGGTCTCTCTGTCTCTATTTCTTGGGAGACTGTAAGACAGGGCCCAGGCTAACCTACAACACTCCAAGTAGCCTACATTGGCATAAAACTCATCATCTTCCTGCATCAGCTTCCCACATATAGGCCTATACCTCCACTTCTGGCTCACTCAAGTTTCTGAATCTGGTTTAGAGCTTCATTTGCACAGGGCTGTGAAATAAAAACATCTCTATATACATTAAAAAAAAAAATCTATGTTGGATACCTTTGATCCCAGCCTTTAATCCCAGCACTTGGGAAGCAGAGACAGGAGGAGCTCTGTGAGATCAAGGCCAGCAAGGTCTCCATAGGGAGTTCCAGGCAGCTGGGGCTAGAGGGAGACTGTCTCAAAATAAATAAATAAAAAATTATTTATTTTTACTTTATGTGTATGAGTGTTTTGTCTGCACATAAGTAAATGACATATGTGTACTGCCTGCAGGTGAGAAGAGGACAGTGGATCCCCCTGAACTGGAGTTACAGAATGTTCAGAGAATGGCCACATAGGTGCTGGGAACCCAACCTGGGTCCTCTGTAAGAACAAGAGCTCTTAACTACTGACTGAGCCAGATCTTCAGTTTCTCTATATACATGTTCTAAAGCACTTGAATATCTAACACATGTGCCAACATCATAGCTTTTATTATAATTTAGTTTATCAGGTATTATAGATAAAGATAAAAAATAAGCTTTTCTATTCCCAGGAATGCGTTGCACGTAAAACAAGCTAAAATATGTATAAGCATCAAATAAATTCTTCTTCTGCAGGTCACTTTTCAAAATAAAAAACAGATAGGCCCTTCTCACACAGTGGCTCTGACAAAGTAACATTACGTTTAACACAAATTGATTCTGGCAAGAAACATAATTTCATGGCATAATCATATCCAAATACATAAAGAGAAAATCAATACTGGACAGTAAGGTTTGAAGATACATATTTCGGGCAGAGTAGAGTAGAAACTGTAAGACTTACATAAGCAATATGCTTGTTATTCCCCTGACTTTAATCTCATTTGCTATAGTTCATGAAAAGCATCTTATTTTATTATGGCCCTGGAGATTGAACTTGGGATCTTATAAACACTAGGTAAGCACTCTATCAGAGAACACCCCCAGCATGTGAAAAACATTTTCACCTAAGAATTCAAGAAAGCTCCTCTTTAATATTAAATTATTTCATCATTTTTAATGAGACAGGGTCTCATGTAGCCCAGACTGATCTCGAGCTCACTTTATTAATAGTTGAGGATGACCCTGGATTTCTGATCCTCCTGCCTCTACCCCTCAATTGCCATACATGCAAGTATGTACCACCATGTCCCATTTATGTGATGGTGGGTAACAAACACAGAGCTTCCTGCCTTCTAGGTAAGAACTCTACTAACTGAGCTATATTCCAGTCAGAAATTATTTTTTTTATGTTAAATTTAATATTTTTAAGCCACAAATTGGAATTCATCTATTTCTGTTTCACACAACTGGAAAATGTATCCAAATAAAACTTGAGAATGTTATCCTGATCACAAATTTTATCCTCATGTCAGAAATTTCACTTTGCAGAAAATGTTACTATTTTGGTTACATTGAATGTAACTGGAATTTAACAATTTTGTTTACTAAAATAAACAAACAGACAAAGCTGATATTTTGCCTCAAATAGCTATGAAACTCCTAAAACTACAGGTAAGAAAAAAAAGTATTGGGAAATTACAAACATAAAATTAGGTAAGATTTTACAAAGCAAATCTGCATTAGCAGCTTAGGGTTAGATGGCCATACTTCGTGATGCTTTTCAAATACACTTCCCCAGAAAGCTTTTCCAAACGGTAGGTCAGGCATTTAAATAACATTTAAATTAAGTATGTGCATGCGTAAAAGGCTTATGAGAGTAGGTTAGTAGTTGAATATAGGTGCATAAAACATTATCTGAAACATTGCAGAAGAAAGTTAAGAAAAGAAATAATGCAGATTAAAACAAAAGAAAAACCTTGGAGCTCCAAAAAGAGTGAAGCTGGTCCCGAAGTGCTGGCTTGACTGTCTGAAAGTTTATAAAAACAAAACCCACTGATTGAGCAGCTTCTCATGTGACAGAAATACAAACATCACCATAACATTATTACTACAATAGTTCAACTCTTTACAAAAGACTTCAAATTTTTACCTTCAAGCTTGGTGTTTGGGTCTGATCAACAGTAAACCTCATTAAAATATTAAATTGAAGATCATTTGGAAAAGATTCTCTGAAATAAAG
Source organism: Nannospalax galili (assembly GCF_000622305.1). Taxonomy (NCBI): domain Eukaryota; kingdom Metazoa; phylum Chordata; class Mammalia; order Rodentia; family Spalacidae; genus Nannospalax; species Nannospalax galili. Next base: position 1,356,915 of record NW_008338883.1, on the reverse strand, counting down.
ACAAAGTTAAAAAACCTAAGTTGATAGTACGCATTTAACAAATTTCACAGCAAGCGCTATACATAACACCAAAACATAATACCACTGACAAAGCATGTATGAAGTGATATCTGCAAGGGGTATAGTCTATGTGGTACAGCATAAGTATATTAACATTTGAACTTATACTGAGTAAAGGATTAAGAAGCAATACTATACTAAATAAATAAACTTATACTGAGTAAAGGATTAAGAAGCAATACTATACTAAATAAATGAATCTAGCCAAATAATGTATTCAGTAAAAAGTACAATATTTGTGGGGCTGGAGAGATGGCTCAGAGGTTAAGAACACTGGTTGTTCTTGCAGAAGGCCCGGATTTGTATCTCAGCACCCATATGGCAGCTAACAATTGTCTGTAACTCCAGTCCCAGGGGATCCGATAGCCTCTTCTGAGCTCCGTGGGCATCGCATGACACGGGTGCGCTTACCTACACGTAGGCAATACACGCATACACGTAAAAAAATAAAAATAATAAATAAATTTAAAAAAAGTGCAATATTCTAGGGTTGCAGAGATGGCTCAGCAGTCAGAGCATGTATTGCTCTTGCAGAGGACCTGCGTTCAATACCCAGTGCCCATATCAGGTGACTCGCAACCACCTGTTACTAACTCCAGCTCCAGGGGATCAGTCACTCACTTCTGGCTTCTGCAGGCACTGAACTCATGTACACACATAAATATATACATAATTAGAAAAAAAGTTTTTTTTAAGTCTCACTTGGGCTGGGCATGGTGGTATGTGTCTTTAATTCCAGCATTTGGGAGGCAGAGCCAGGTAGATCTCTGTAAGTTGGAAGCCAGCCTGATATACATAGCAAATTCCAGGTCATCTGGGGTTACAGGGAGATCCTGTCTCAAAAAAACAATAGACAAAAACCCCCAAACCAAAGAAACAAACCAAAGAAACAAAAGCTATTCTTAAGAGGACCCAGGTTCAGTTCCCAGCATCCACATGACAGCTAATAACCATTCATTTCAGTTCCAGGGGATCCGATGCCCTCTTCTAACCTTCATGGACATTGCACAATATAAGTGCACATACATACATTCAGGCAATAACACTCATACACATAAAATAAAAAAATACTTTTTTTAATTCAAAAAACACTTCAGAAAGGAGATTGTGAATATCTAACTGCAAAAAATGTTATCTTAAGGGTTAGGAGAAAAAAAACTTTTAATTTTACATTAGATCAAATTAACCTTCAGCTCAGTTTCAGTTGATCTTACCCACAAAGTCAAGGCATGACTGTACATTAAAAACAATTACCTGCCAGGTGTGGTGGTACATGCCTTTAATCCCAGCACGCGGGAGGCAGAGGTGGGCGGATCTCTGTGAGTTCAAGGCCACCATGGTTTACATAGTGAGTTCCAGGGCAGCTGGAGCTACAGGGAGACCCTGTCTCAAAAAGACACACACACAAAAAAACCCAAACCAAAACAAACCAAAAAAAACCAATTACTTTAGCTGGGCATGGTGGCACACGCCTTTAGTCCCAGCACTTGGGAAGCAGAGGCAGACAGATCTCTGTGAGTTCAAGGCCACCATGGTCTACATAGTGAGTTCCAGGGCAGCTGGGGCTACAAGGAGACCCTGTCTCAAAAAGACACACACACAAAAAAACCCAAACCAAAACAAACAAAAAAAAAACCCCAATTACTTTGCATTTGTGTATATTTAAGCATTTGTATGTCATGGCACAACTATGGGTGTTAGAGGACAATTTGAGGGCGTTGGTTCTAAGGGATCAAATTCAGTAAGGGATCAAATTCAGGTGGACAGACTTGGCACCTTTATTTGCTGAGCCATCAATACTCTTGCTTCCTCTTCTGAAATAAACTCTCATTGTATTTCCCAAGCATGTCTTAAACTCCTGGCTGCAAACAATACTCCTAGCTTAGTATCCCCACAGATGGGACTACAGTTCTATGTTAGTATGCCTGGCTCTAGGTTTATCTTTTGGCTTTGTCTTATTTCTTTTCTGAGAGAAGGTCTCTCTTTGTAGACCAAGCTAGCCTAGAATTCCTGATCCTCCTGCCTCTGATGTGATGGAATTGTAGTACCTCCATACCTGGTCTCTAGGTCTATTTTTTGTTGTAGGCTTTTTTTTTCGGTCTTTTTTGGGGCAGGGTCTCCTTGTAGCCCCAGCTGTCCTGGAACTCATTATGTAGACCAGGCTGGCCTCGAACTCACAAAGGTCCGCCTGCCTCTGCCTCCCAAGTGCTGGGATTAAAGGCGTGCGCTACCACGCCTGGCTGTTGTAGGTTTTTTGAGACAGTCTCCTATAGTCCAAGCTGGTCTTAAACTCACCCTAAATCCTTGATCGTCTTGCCTTTACTTCTTTCCCAAATACTAGGATTATATCCATGTAACACCATACCAGATTAGTGATATTTAACTTAAGAGAAAATAGTTACTTCAACTACTCAAACTATGTTTTTTTTTTTTTCATCTTTTTGAGACACGGTCTCCCTGTAGCCCCAGCTGTCCTGGAACTCACTATGTAGACCAGGCTGGCCTCTAACTCACAGAGATGTGCCTGCCTCTGCCTCCCAAGTGCTGGGATTAAAGGCGTGCACCACCACACCTGGCTCAAACTACATTTTAATGATTATCATTAGGTAAACTTGAAATATATGTAGAAAAGATTACCTTGTAACATCAAGGGCTTTCTGAACTTTGGCTTGAACAGAACCAAGCAAATCAGCACCCATTTTTTTCAGTAGCTGTGTCAGCAGTACAAATAACCAATCCTGTAGGTCATCTTTGTGGACTTGTATAAAATCTACTAGAGTCTCCAAAAACATGCTGAACACCTATAGTTGACAAAGGGAAGAAGTGGGAAGAAAAGGAGGAAATGTTGACCTCTGTGCTCAACTCAAAACAGAAATAGAAGGGAAAATAGGAATCAGAGGCACAGCAATTGGCAGCCAAGCGGAAAAAAAATCTCTCTTGCTTTTCACTGGACTCTGTGATACAAGAGTACATTTGTGCTGTTATCCAACTTCTGTCGAAGTTTGACAATTAGCTATTCCATGCAGCATCACTTGGTAAAGAAACTTCCCACAATGGCTGGCACACCCAATGTTATCAAAGATGCTACAGCTTAAGCTGCTTACACTGAAATCCATTTCCTATGAAATGGAGAGGAGAAGCTTGGATCTAGAGTTTCACAGATACTCAGCTTTTTAGAAGCACAGTAACTGAGTGAACTGGAGAATTACACAGTTTTGACAAAAAAGGAAAATATATCTGAAGTAATGAGCCAATTAGAGAACCCTCAGGTTTCTTACAATGACAAATGTCATAAACTTTTTGTATGAGATCTACTGTTTATTAGAATTGCCTCAAAAGTAATTAATTTAAGTGATCTGTGATAAATAAAATCATTCCTATAATAAAACAGAATAAAAGCATAAAAGCATGCATATATAAATGTGTGTGTGTGTGTGTGTGTGTGTGTGTATGTGTGTGTATGGAAGTTTAGTTATGGTCCTAGAAGGCACATTATTATTCTCCATTTGTGTTGATGGGTTTTATACTTGGTTCCAACATTAAACATACCAGTTTAAAAAAACTGCATAAGGGAAAAAATTTTAAGATAAAGAAAAGTTAATATTCATGTGATGTACCTCATTAAAGTATGAAAACTGACCAATGATAAGGCTTTACCTCTCTGCAAGAAATCAATACTATACTGGAAAATTTCTAGGTTAAAAAGGAAAAAAATTAAGAGTCTCAGCCATGCTGATACTGAGATAAATCATAACTAGAATAGATGATTACAACTGTGGTACTTTTATTTGTTTTTTTTGATATGGGTATCATGTGGCCCAGGCTGGCTTTGAACTCCCTATGTAGCTGAGGACGACCTTAAGGATCCTCCTTCCTCAACTTCTAGGATTACAGGCATTGGTCAACACACTGTTTATGCAGTGCTGGGTAAGAATCCCAGGCTTGGTACATGCTAAGCAAGCACTCTGCCAAGTGAACTACATCCTCAGGCCTATTTAAAAAAATATTTAAGCTGGGCGTGGAGGCACACGCTTTTAATCCCAGCACTTGAGAGGCAGAGGCCAGCCTGGTCTACACAGTGAGTTCCAGGAGAGCTGGGGCTACAGGGAGACCCTATCTCAAAAAAGGGGCAAAAACAAAACAAAACACTCAAAAGTAACTTTGCTAATTTGAAAAATGTTTAATTTTCACTGTAGTATTTCTAGAATTTCCTTTATGCAGTTTTAATGAACTCCATTTCCCCCCTTGTGTTAGCAATGAAAGGCTTCCTCTATTTAGAATTAGAACTAAGCTTTAACATTTGAAAGTCAGCTAAATACACATTAGTTATTTTCTTAAGATGCTGTAAAGTCATAAAAGCAGAAATTACGAGTATTTTTAAAAAACTAGTTCTCTCTAGTCTCCAAGTGGTATCTGTCTCAACGATATTCTTTTCTTTTGATACAGGCTCACTATGTTGCCCTGGAACTCTCTATGTAGACCGGGCTGGCCTAGAACTCACAAAGATACACCTGCCTCTGCCACCTGAGTGCTGGTTGTGAGGAATTCTCCTATTTCGGCTAAATGCCTTCATGCTGTCTTTTTATCACTTACATGAGCTCCCGCCCCCTTAACTGGTCTCTGTACTACCTGATGAGGCCCCAGTATCTCAGGGGCAGATCTCTTTTGGTCTTCCCCAAATCCTTTTACCACAGCACTGCTGGTAGGTATGAAATCTTTTAGAGTTCATGCCTGACTCTATTCTTCCTATTTCCCAACATCAACTCATTTTGTAACAGGCCAGATAGTAAATGTCTGAGGTTTTACAAGCCATATGGTCTAAAAAATTATCCAGCCCTGTCATATCATGGCCACAGACATAAAAGTAGTATGGCTGTGTTTCCAAAACAGCTGCATTTACAAAACCAGGCCATGCCAGATTTAGCATGCAGACTGTGCTTGTCAACTCATGCTCTCTCTTATTTACCATCACTAGATTATCATTCCATAGAAATAAAACCCTTAGCTGGGTATAGTGGTACATGCCTTTAATCCCAGCACTTTAGAGGCAGAGGCAAGCACATCTCTGTGCACCACCGCCAGCCTGGTCTATAGAGTGAGTTCCAGGACAACTGGGGCTTACAGGGAGACCCTGTCTCAAAAAAGACAAAAAAAAAAAAAAAAAAAAGGGAGAGAGAGAAAGAAATAAAAACCCATAAATATTATTCCTCGCTGTCCAAACTGACCTTGGACTACCTGGTAACATCATTCACATCTCATCTGACTTTTAATTTCCTATTTCCTCATGCTCATCCACTTATATACAGTATGTGTCTCTCCACAAAGTTCCCACTAAGTCCTTGTCAAAAAGTTGCTTGAACTATTTTATGAGATAATAGCCATTCACCTTTCCTGCTTGAAACTTGTAAAGCAACTAGCTATTTGTGGTAATACTTAAGCTTTCTCTCTATACTATCATCTCACTTGGAACATATATATGAGAATAATATAAATATATATAACTTATTTAAAATATTTTATTATTTTTATTTTATGTGTATGTGTGTATTGCCTGCATGTAAGCAAGTATACCTGTGTTGTGCAATGCCCTCAGAGAACAGAAGAGGCTGTCAGATCCCCTGGAACTGGAATTACAGACGGTTGTTAGCTGCCATGTGGGTGCTGGGATTCGAACCTGGGTCTTTTGCAAGAACAGCCAGTGTTTTTAGCCACTCAGCGATCTCTCCAGCCCCTATATAACTTATTTAAATATTAGATAGAATCTACATAGTTCAGGCTGATCTTGAACTCACAATGACCATTCTAACTCAGCCTAATTAGTGTTGTGATTACAACCATTTGCTGCTAGGTCTACCCTAAAACTCAGTGCATGCGTGTATGTGGGTAGACATGTATTTGCAGATATATGGAGGCCAGAGCTCAACTTTGGGTGTCATTCCTCAGCTATTGTCCACCTTGTTTTAATTTTTATTTATTTATTTTTATGTGTATGAGTATTTTGCCTGCACATATATGAGTGCATCCGTGTTAATGCAATGCCCATGGAGGTCAGAAGGTGACGCCAGATCCCCTAGAACTGGATTTACCGACAGTTGTTAGCTGCCATTTGGGTGCTAGGAAATGAACCTGGGTCCTATGCAAGAGCAGCCAGTAATCATAACCACTGAGCTATCTAATCAGTCCCAACCTACTTTGTTTTTTGAGGCAGGGTTCCTAGCCAGTGAATCCCAGGGATCTGCCTGTCTCTACCTGCCAATGCTAGGATTGCAAGGGCGTATCACCATGCTCAGTTTTTTTTTAGGTGAGTTCTGGGGGCTGAATTCAGGACCTTATGCTTACATATTAAGTACTTTACCAAACGAGGTAACTTGCCAGCCCCAAGACAGGGTCTTACTGTGTAGCACAGCTGACCTCAAACTCATGGCAAAACTCCTGACTTACACTAACTACAAAGCTTAAGTTGTCAAGATCATAACTGTTCTTTCCTTCCAGAGGATTTTTCTGTGTATTCCAAGATAGCAAGAAATGTTGAAGTAGCAGAATTACTGCCTTTTTATTTTGGAGACAAGTTTTCACTATGTAGAAGAGGCTGGCCTTGAACTCAAAGAGATCTGCCTGCCTCTGCCTCCGCCTCCAAAAGATTGGACTAAGGGTCCTTGCCTGTACTATACTTTATTACTTTTTAATTTAATTTAAAAATATTTTATTATTTTTATTTTATATGTACAAGTGTATTGCTTGCATATATGTGAGTGCACCCATGTTGTACAATGCCTTTGGTGGTCAGAAGAGGGTGTCTAATTCCCCAAGACCTGGAGTTAAGGATGGTTCTTAGCCTCCATGTGGGTACTGGGAATCAAACCCAGGCCCACTGCAAGAGCAGTTGGAGCTCTTAACTGCTGAGCCATCTCTCCAGTCCCTACTTTATTTATTTTTGAGACAGGGTCTTTCTGTAGTCCCAAACTGGCCTGGAACTCATTATATTAACCAGGCTGGCTTATCTCACAGTATTATACTTAAAAAAAAAAAAGAACAAAAAACAAAAAAAACAAAACTTATTACATCCTATCACTGGCACTTACTAATGGATCATACATATGTACATGCATACATATATGCATATAACCATATCCATAATATATCAGAAATTACACACAAATTAAATTTTTAAAAAAATTTTTATTTATGTATATGAGTGCATGTATTGTATTGTAATGTCTGCTAAGTGCACTCGTGTCGTGCAATGCCTGCAGAGACCAGAAGAAGGTATCACACTGTCTGGAACTGGAGGTGCAGAGGGTTGTGAGCCACCATGTGGGTGCTGGGAACCGAACTTGGGTCCTCTGCAAGAGCAGCCAGTGCTCTTAAACATTGAGCCATTTCTCCAGCCCTTCACACAAAATTTCTTAAGTTGATTTCCCTACCACAAAGAATTCCTTTCAGAGGTTAACAGTCTCTTATTTCCTCCCCTATGAGTAAAGGAGAAAATGTGCATGCTAATACAATACACGGCATAAAAGTTTTATTTCATAAGATGAACTTAAGAATTAATGGTCCATGACCACTGTTTACTTTTATGGAATGATATTAGAGAGTAGATACTGGGAGGTGAGGCCTGGGATTTTATATTTGTTTGTTTTGGAGTTTAAAAATAATTAAAAAAAATTTATGTATATGAGTGTTATGCCTGCATGTTATGTAGCAACATCTGTGTCATGCAATGCCTGAGAAGACCATAAGAGGGTGTTGGATTCCCTGGAACTGGCATTACTGCTTAATGCTGTTAGCCGCCATGTGTGTACTGGGATTTGAATCCAGGACTTCTCCAAGAGCACCCAATGCTCTTAACTGCTGAGACAGTTCTTTTGTTTTTTTTTGAGACAGGGTCTTCCTATAGATCCAGCTGGCCTAGAAACCCACTATGTAGACCAGGCTGACTTGGAACTCAGAGATCCACCCACTTCTGCCTCTGGAGTATTGGGAGTAAAGGTATGCGCCACCACACACAGTGAGTTTTTAGGTTTTAATAATCTTCAAACTCCAGAATTACTTTAAACCTTCAATGGAATCAATTATATTACCATATCCCAAATAAATGTTTGAGCTCTTACAATTGCTTTATCTTAGGTGTGCCAGCCATCAAATGTAGAACAGAAGAACATAATCAAATTAGATTAATTAGTAGATTAAAAAGCACATCTCCAAACAGAATGACAGTTTGCGTAACTGCGAATAGCATTTCGTGGATTGCAAAGGGTCCAACACTGCATGAACTCTTCAGGAGAGAAAAACAGAGAAAACGGGTTAATTTCACAGTCATGCAGTGAAGTTAGCTTCCAACAAATATTGAACCAACTTACTCTCTATTGAGAGTTCCAACACAGGGGACAGCATGCAAAAAGGAAAAAAAAAGAAAAAAAAGAAAAACACACAAATTAGTCGCCATCAATGCAAAGTTCCTGTATGGAAGAAAAAACACTCAGAAAATAAAAAGTGACAAATGTTTTTCAAAGTTTTATGAAAAAACACAAAATAGTTTTTAAACAAGAGTTAAATGAACAACATAGGAGAACAACACATGATTTCTCTGTGTTTCTCATTAATTTCCTCATTAATGAAATATAATACAAAGAAATAAACACTTTTCTTCTACACATTCCACCATCTCTGAGGCTCCACTTTTAGAAAAGCACCCAAAAGAAACAAACACACTCCCATTTCTGAACAGGGTCAACAACTGGTTCTAAACCACAGTATCTAGACTTTTTTTCCTGTTCTTCTCCTATCCTTTCTGTGAAGTCTTTGAACAATTACCATTGCTTGGAAGTAAAAATAAATGTTCATACCACATTTTACATTCCTTGGGTAAGATGTTTATCATCATCTCCTGTTCCAAGGACTATGAGTGGTTGACCTGAGCTGACTAGAATGTTTGTCAGGATACCAGAAGGGACTTTCTGAAGAGGACACTCAACTGTGCCCCAGTATAGAAAAAACAGATTGGACCACACAGCACTCCAAGGCTCAAAGGCATGATTGTAAGTTGCTAGTTCATAGCATATACCTCAGTGATGACGACTCTTTCCAAAGAGTTCCTTTAGAGTCAAATGCCAAAACCACATAGTAACTATGGCATCACTTATATTAGAAAGGGGAGAAAATAAAATGGGTCCAGAACACTAAAAATGAAATTGCGGAGGCTGGAGAGATGGCTCAATGGTTAAGAGCACTTGCTGCACAATTATGAGAACCTGAGTTTTGATGCCAGCACTCAAAAAGGTGGATGTGGGCTTGCATCACCTGTAACCCCAGTGCTGTGGGAGAAGAAAACAAGAAGATCGCTGAGCTAGAGCTTGTTGGCTACTAGCAAAGCCAAAGAATTTGAGAGGGAGAGGCTCTGCCTCAAAGGAATAAAGCAGATAGTGATAAAGGAAAACATCTGATGCCCTCCTCTGTCATCTATGAGCACACACAGGCATGGCACCAGCACCTGCTCACATATACACACGCCTCACACACAAAAATATAATTAGAAAAGCAGTTTCTAAAACAAACTAACAAACACTTGTTCTGGACTTCTTAATTTAAGACAATTACTTAATTAGATGTATTAAGACTTGTATGGGTCTTGGAGCTGGAGAGATGGCTTAGTGGTTAAGAGCACTGGCTGCTCTTCCATAGGACTCAGGTTCAGTTCCTGGCACCTACATGGAAGCTAACAACTGTTGGTAATTCCAGTTTCAGGGGATCTGACACCTTCTTCTGATCTCCTCAGGCACTGCATGACAACAGGTGCACTTACATACATGTAGGCAATACATTCATATACATAAGAAATAAAAACAATAAAATATTTTTAAAAACTTCTATGGGTCTTGGTATGTTCTTAAAACTTTGTAAATATTAAATGTAATCATCCCCATAATTTTACAAATTGGATGGTATTCAGGTGCCTAAAGAAATGTCTTTCATATGGTCTGTTGGCCATTTCAGAAATTTGGAAAGGTAATGGTCAATTCAATAAAAGAAATGTGCAGAAAAAAAAATTGGATGGTATTATAAGCTGTTTTACAGATTAAGAAACGGTGCTGCTGCTGGGCATGGTGGCATGGGTCTTTAATCCTAAATCCCAGCACTCAGGAGGCAGAGGCAAGCAGAGCTCTGTGAGATCATGGCCAGCCTGGTATACATACCGAGATCCAGCCGGCTGGGACTACAGGGAGACCCTATCTCAAAAAGACAAAAACAAACAAACAAAAAGCAAAACACTATGCTAGTTAGCTTTTGTCAACTTGACACAAACTAGAGCCATGTGGGAAGAAGGAACCTCAAGTGAAAAATTGCTTTCATAAGACTGGCCTGTAGCCAAGTCTGTGAGGCATTTTCTTAATTGCTAATTGGTGTAAGAGGCTCCAGACCAATGTGGGAGATACTGTCGCTGAGCAGGTGGGCCTGGGCTATAAAGGAAAGGTAGCTGAGCAAGCCAGTAAATAGCATTTCTCCATGGTCTCTGCTTCAGTCCCTGCCTCCATATTCCTGTCTGAAGTTCCTGACCTGACTTCCCTTAGTGATTGAGATCTGGGAATTGTAAATTAAAATAAACCCTTTCCTCTCCAAGACGGTTTTTGTCAGACTTTTATCATAGCAACAGAGAAACCAAACTAGGATAGCAATCAAGGAACCCACCACTAATAACTACTGGAGATAGAATGCAAACTACCTCCACTATCCATACTTACTTCTGTGCTGTAATGCTCTCTTGTAAAACTATCAAAGTTCAAAGTTATTCACTTGGTGTTTAACAGTCCTCGTCCTACATATACCACAATTAGATCACTTATTCTTATACTGTACAGGTGGCCCTCTGTACCTGCAGGTTCCATAATCAAATGCAGACTAAAATTATTTGAGGGAAGAAACTGCCTTTGTACTGAGCATTCACATACTTCTCTATTTAATTACCCTTAAACAACACAGTGCAATAACTACACAGCAGTCACACTGCATTGGGTATTAGAAGTAATGTAGAGATGATTTAAAGTGTATGGGAGGGGGAGCATAGGTTATATGCAAAGACTATGCTGCTTGATACAAAGCATTTGCAGAAGGTCCTGGAACGAACCCAATGTTGATGCTGGGGGATAGTGATGCCTGAAGTAAAAAGATTAGTTTATCAAACTGTAGACAGCAAATAATTTCCACTTACAAACTGTACTAATCATATTATTTCTGTTCCATGAAAGTCCTGCATCTACTTCAACTATACTAAGGAAAGATTCTTTCCTAGCATTTTGGTTGGATTCTTCGTTTAAAATATCAGAGGGAGGGCCTGGAGAGATGGCTTAGCAGTTAAGAGCCCTGGTTGCTCTTGCAGAAGATCCTGGTTCATTCAGTTCACAACATTTGCATGGAGGCTAACTGTCCATTACTCCAGTTCCATTGGAATTGGATGCTCTCTTCTGGCATCCACAGGTACTGCACAACATTGGTGCATTCACATGCCTGCAGGCAATATATGCATACACATAAAATAAAAATAATAAAAATAAAATATTTTTTTAAAAAAGAATCTGGACGAGAACATGAAATAATTTAGTGGTTAAGAGCACTGACTGATCTTGCAGAAGACTTGGTTCTCAGCACCCACATGGCAGTTAACAAGCATCCCTAACTTGAACTCTCCAGTTCAAGGAGATCAGCTGCCCTCTTCTGGCCCCCATGGGCATTGCACATACATGGTGCACTTAGATACATGCATGCAGAACACTCATACACATAATAAACAAATGAATGAATGAGTGAATGAATGAACAAACAACAGAGAATAACACAGGGAAAGCTTCTGGGAGCTGAAAGAGGTGATTAGCTGAAAGGACACAAGCTGTTGCTTGTTCTCTAAGTCTCCAGGTTCTGCTGGGACAACAGGTGGTTGCAATCATGTCAGGCAACAGTGAGAACAACGCTCACCTATCAAGGCAGCTTGCTACCATTCAGAACCTGTTCACATACAGACCGAAACATTGATGTAAACCTAAAAGCACCAAGTCATGCTAGTGGCATATGGCATCTGCTAAGCACCTCTGTGGAAGAGTAATTTCTGCTCTGTGAGTTTTCATAAAATTGAGGTTGCAGATAAGAAATTCTGATCCAGAGTGTCAGTCTGGCATGGTGGCTCACATCTTTAACCTCAGCACTAGGGAGGCAGAGGTACAGGGAAGCCTGCTGCAGTTCCAGGCCACCAGGGCTACAGTGAAGCTATGCCTCTAGGTAGGTGGGTAGGTAAGGATTTTAAGATAGTTTAGAAGATTCATCTTTTAGATGAATTCAGGATAGAAGATAATGTAGGCAAAAAAGGTATGGATGTGTGGTGAGGGGTACAACTGGGCAAAGATAACTGTGCCCTGAATTAGCAGTTAGAATGGAGAGATTCAGGTGTCAAATCAAAAGAAATGGTACTTTTAGAATAATGCAAATTTCTAAGTTGAGTAGTGAAATGATGATGGCATCATATAATGAGATCAAGAAATACAGGAGGAAGGATAGTTTTAAGACTGAAGACACAGCCTCTATCTCTGAGGATTCTGCATCCACAGGTTGCATAGGCTAAAAATATTGGGGAAAAATTTGCATCTGTACTATAACTATGCACATCTTCATCACTTTAAAAATTTTATATTATTATTATTATTTTGGTCTTTTTGAGACAGGGTCTCCCTGTAGCCCCAGCTGGCCTGGAACTCAACTCTGTAGACCAGACTGGCCTTGAACTCACAGAGATCTGCCTGCCTCTGCCTCCTGAGTGCTGGAATTAAAGGTGTGTGCCACCATGCCTTTAAAATGAAATCTTAGAATCATTTTTTCAACTTAGCCCAATTACAGTCTCTACAAATAGCAAAATATTCTGTGTGCACACATACGTGTGTCTGTGGATGCCCATGTATGAATACACATGTAAAGCTGGAGGCCAACTCCAGGTATTGTTCTCAAGAACCATTTACCTCATTTGTCGAGACAGGGTCTCTCACTGGCCTGGAACTCAGCAATGAGGATGGGCTGACTGGCTAGTGAACCCCAGTCTCTTCAGTGTTGAGATTACAAGAGTGCACCATTGCAGCTGGCAATTCTTTTTTAATATTTAGTTTTTATTTTTTAATTATTTTATGTGTATGAATGTATTGCCTGCATGTATGTGAGTGCACTTGTGTCGTGCAGTGCCGTGGAGGTCACAGAGGGCGTTGGATTTCCCTGGAACTGGAGTCAAGGATGGTTCTTAGCCGCCATGTGGGTGCTGGGAATCAAACCCGGGTCCTCTGTAAGAGCAGTCAGTGCTCTTAACCGCTGAGCTATCTCTTCAACCCCAATATTTTATTTTATTTTTTAATTTTACGTGTATGAGTGTATTGCCTTCGTGTGTGTAAGTGTACCAATGTTGTGTAGTGCCTGAGGAGATCAGAAGAAGGTATCAGATCCCCTGGAACTGGAGTTACAGATGGTTATTAGCTGCCATGTGGGTGCTGGGAATCAAACCCAGCTCCTCTACAAGAGCAGTCAGTGCTCTTAACTGCTGAGCCATCTCTCTAGCTCCAGCAGCTGACATTTTAAAAAATATGTTTCTAGCGATCAAAATTCACCGCCTACTAAGCCATCTTCCCAGCATGCACAATAAAGGGTCCTGCTTGTAAGAACACTTTCAATTTTTCTTTGGGGAAACCTGAATGGCTACCAAGAGACAATTTCCTAATTGTGCATAATATTAAGCAACTGAAATTATGTTCCAAAGTATCACCACCAATGGTGTATAGTTTCTTCTATTATTTTGCTTCTTTTCTGGATGCCCTATAGGAATATATAATCTCAAACACCAAAACATACCTTGCCATGAGGATCAGCAAACATTCTTGTGAAAATTTCACATAATCTTTTCAGTTCAACTCGACTGCCCCAAAAAAGAAAAAAAAGCTAATTAATATCTTGTTATAGGGTGAAGTCATTTAAAAGTAAGGTTACAAGTAATTACATTTACTAATAATGACAACAAAAAGGTTATACAAATTAGGCGTGGTGGTACACGCCTTTAAACCCAGCACTCAGGAGGCAGAGGTAGGTGGATCTCTGTGAGATTTATGCCTGTCTGGTCTACACAGCAAGTTCCAGGCCAGCTGGGAGTATAGGGAAATTCTCTTTTCAAAAAAAAAAAGCTACGCAGTTGGATGTGGTGGTACATGCCTTTAGTCTCAGCACTCTGAAGGCAGAGGCAGGCGGATCTCTGTGAGTCAAGGCCAGCTTGGTCTACATAGCAAGTTCCAGGCCAGCTAGGGTTAACAGGCCAAAAAAAAAAAAAAAAAGTTATGCAAATTAGCCCTCAAAATTTGAGAATGTTGTACGTTTACCAGTCAGGGCAGAAAACAGAGGTGAGGTATCAAGTGCAGTAACAATTCTGTTGGAACTCACACTGTTTTAAAAGCTGGAAATTAGGAAAATACATTGCATTTGATTAATAGAGTATGGTAAGGAGGTTGTATGTGGCATTTCTAGCACATTAATTTTATTATGTATTAAGTGTTCTTCAGGGGTTGGAGAGATGACTCAATGGTTAAAAGCACTGGCTACATGTGCAGAGGACCCAGGTTCAGTTCCTAGCACCTGTATGGTAGCTGGCAATCATCTGTAACTCTAGTTCCAGGAGATCCAACCTTCTCTTCTAGCCTCTCTGGGCATTGCCTGCATGTGGTGTACTTACATACATGAAGGCAATACACTCATACACATAAAATAAAAATAATAAATAAATTAAAGAATAAAATGACAAGATGGACCTAATCCTCTTGGAGAACCCTGAGAACAATATTATGATTCTTTGCAGTAAGTCATTAAGTGTAGTGTGTGTACATGAAAATATTAGGCAGCACAAAGATTTTTTTTAAAATTATATATTTCTAATACTTCTTAAAACATATGCACAGCAAGTTATATCAAATTGATTCCACTGGTATCAAGTCAGAAAGTAGCCTACATCCTACCACACTAACACCTATGAAATTATCTGACATTGGGTTCTGAAGGGCATCAACTACATAGGTTTACAGCACTACACAGGCAAGGATCAAAGACACAAGGATAAAGCAAGCTAAAGCCATTAGGAAAGGAAAGAAAACTCTAAATCTCAGAGCCAAAATAAACTGTTATTAGAGAAATTCACTCTAATCCCACTTCATGGTCCATTGCATAAACACCAAAAATATTCCTGCATTTCCAAGCATGCACAAACACCCTTTCTACTCATGGAAAAAGGAATAAGTGTTACTATACCAGTCAGCCTTTTAAATTATGTATTTTGTTAGTTTATGTTTTTCAGAGTTGGAGATCAAAGTCGGTGCCTTGCACATGCTAGGCAAAAACTTAGCTACACCCCCAACCTTATTTTAATTTCTGAAATTAACATTTTCACTTAATTTGTGAATAAAAATGTGTTGTTTTTAAAAATCTGTGTGTGCACGCATGCTCATGTGTGTGAATGAGGGCACAGGTGTGGAGGTCTGTGTCGGTTCTTGCCTTCATCCTTTTTTTGAGACAGGGTCTCTTCTTTGCTGCTGTGTATGTCAGACTAGCTGGCCCTCAAAATCAGAACAACTTTAGTAAGCTATCAGACTAATGGGTTTGAGAAAACACTTTGATGTAATTTCCGAATGGAGGACACAAGAATCTCTGTTAACAGAAACAAAGTCAAATCAGAAAATTGCAAATCTCCCAGAACAAATACCTTATGACAATACATCTCACCTTAGCGTTCTCTGATTTTTCAGTAAGTTCTGCAGACCCAGGAGGCCTTCTTTCCTTTCTGACCAATTGGAACTCGCACATCTGTTGAGAACTTCTGCCACATCTTCTGTCTGCCTCATATAGGTAGGAATACTACCATTTCGAGAACTATAGGAGCGTTCTGAACATGCACTAGAAGCATCGCTGTTGGCGTCGTCATCTGAATGCATTCCATAGGATTCATATCTTCTTCGAGCAGGTTTTTTCTGTTACATGTAAAGAATCTCATTAGTAGTAGTTAAAAACAAGTAAATATTTTTCTTTTGTTTTTTGGTCTTTTTAAGACAGCATATCCCTGTAGTGGAGTTGGCCTGGAACTCACTATGTAGACCAGGCTGGACTTGAGAGATCTGGCTGTCTCTGCCTCCTGAGTGCTGGGATTAAAGGTGTGCACTATCACACTCGGCACATATTTAAGTATTTCATACTGACTAAAAAAAGGACTGATTTCTATTTCAAAGTCAGTGTGAAAGCATGCTACTAACCACTGCAAAGATCAATGTCAATACTTGGTCCAGGAAACATTTTAGAAGTTAGGAGAATGAGCTGTTCTTTAACCATGGAAGTAGCAGAAGAGTAAGACTATGTGCAAGTTCCCACGGAAGTGGGAAATGCCTAAGAAAAGTCCTCCTTTTTACCCCCTCACAGAGAAAACCAAGAACTAGCCTGTCGATTAATAGAAATGTTAGAAATGTGAGTTGGTAAGAAGAAAACACACCCTTTAGAGAAGTGCAATGTGTGAGAAAAGCCATGTTTTCTCCTTACACAGAGCAGGCACTCATCCTGCCTCCACACCTCCCCTGCTCCTCTCCTTTTCCTTCTACTCCCACTGGTCTTGCCATGCTCCTCTGCCTGTGCTCCAGCCCTCATGTCTCCTAGAGAGGTAAAACACCAAGATGATGAGAAACACTATTGCTGATGAAGTTTAGGAGCCAAGATTCTTGATGTGCCCTCCAGAGTCTTCTCAGTGTATCTACAATCATCTATCTGAGTAATTAGGAGAAAGTATATTGAGACTTCTTTGATTTCAGTACCCCCAAAAGCTTAGAATTCACACCTTGTATATTAAAAGAGACATGAGGCAGAATAAATAGCAAATTTGAGACTTCCTTGGAGAAACTGGAAACAAACTTAAACCAACACTTGGGATTTAGCTGGTGAGTAGTAAAGATATTTCCATGAAACAGACTAAGCACAGTAATTTAATAGTTCCAAGAATCTATAAACATTTTAAAGTTGTAAAAAAACACAATCTGAACATAATTCAGTCAGCTTTATAACGTTGTTGCCATCACTAATTGCCCCATATTGACCTAGAGACATCAATTCAATTTAAATTTTTTTTAGTTTTTATTTTTTGAGACAAGGTCTCACTATTCAGGCTAGGCTGGCCTGAAACTCATTAAGTAGGCCAGGTTGACCTCAAACTCAGAGCTCTACCTGCCTCTCCCTCTAGAGTGTGCGCCACCACACCTTGCCTAACTCAATTTAGAAAGGCAATGCTTTCATGTTTACTGAGCTGGGCCCCAGGACCAGCTTTATAGACATTAATATAAATGATCTCATCTCATTTCCATGAAGTAGTTGGGGTGAAAAAAGTAGTACCTCCCAAGACATTACATTTTCCCATGTATCACAATCAGTATCCCCCATGGATAGCCATAGCTACAGAGTAACAGATGGAGAGCTAAGGATTTTATTGCTTCTGCTTTAATTTTTTTATAGGTTACTATTATTTGTTAAATTGATGAAACAAAGAAAAAAAGTTATGGTATAATAAGATGTCAGAAAATAGCAATGTCTATACCTTAGTCCGTATGTCTCCTAACAGCTGAGAGCAGTAAATTTTTAAAGAGAGAAATTGAAAATAATGAAGAACATTTTGCTAAACAGCACAGTGAAGTAGGCATTAATAATGCCCATGATCAGAAACATTCAGTTTTTAAAATACATATTCAAAAGAACTACTTATTTCATGTTATTTTTAATTCAGTCAGTATTCTTTAGTTCAAAAAGAAATACCTAAGCTACAAAAACATTCTAATAACTAGTTTCCCAAAGAAACTCAAAATATTCTATTTGTAGCCTTTAGATATTTCTAAAGTTGACTTTATGTCCCAAAGTCCAATCAAGATTTCGAAGCTGGAAATTCTTCCTTTTAAGTTGATAGTTACATATGTCCTATGCAAGCAATGGAGGCAGAATCCTTTTACTGGAATTCAGATTTAAAACTTTGTGGTTAAATATTCCCTATAACTCGAACCCATCATCTCTATCATCTTTACTAGCACAAACAACAGAACAAAAATAGTCCAATTCCTAAAACTAATACAAGCAAAATTTAACTGGGGGGAAAAAACACTACAAAACATGATTAGGGAAACAATGATAAGGAATAATAAACTTAAAATGTTTTATTGATTAAATATCAAAAAAGATGTGATTTATATG